>NC_057795.1:251950809-251953210 GCF_018294505.1 Triticum aestivum
GGGTGGAGGGGTGCGGCGGGCAGGGTGGAGGCGCGGCGGGGTAGGGTTGGGAGGGAGGGAGGGAGGCGGCGCGGCGGCGGGAAGGCGGCGGCGCGGAACAGCGGGTGCGGCGGCGGCCTGGGGAGGCGACGGCAGCGCGGTTAGGGCTGGGGATCGAGGGTTAGGCTGATACCATGTAGAGGAATAGGATGCAACTCTCAATGTATTGATAGGTGCATATGCACAAGTATATATAGTACATAGGGCAAGTCATATCCATAGTTTTTAAGGCGGTAAGGCGACCTAAGGCGCTGGGGGGCGCCTTATCGCCTAGGCGACGCCTAAGCGCCTAAGGCGGACGCCTAAGCGCCTAAGGCGGGCATATTTGTAAGGCGCTGGGGGGGCGCCTTATCGCCTAAGCGTCCAAGGCGGGACGCCTTAAAAACAATGGTCATATCCTCAACTATACACAAGGAGGAGACTTGAAGTACAAGAATACATGTGTTAAATACATATCTCAACAGCATGGACTATAATCAGCCAATTTAGGTGGCGGCTTAGCAATAGGATTAGTAATGTTAAGTGTTGTGTAATATCTATTGTTTGATGTCGTGTATGTCCTGTTTACATTCTCTTACTACATTCTATAATATTGTAATAGAAGTGTTTTGTGCATCAATCGCTGCAGAGGCCGGGGGTACAAACCCCTTTTCAAGAAAGAAAAGTGTCTGATAGTCAATTCCCTAAAGATATTTCCTGTTGAGTTGGTGAGAGAAATATAATCTTCTCCCTCACAAAAGCTGCAAATACTAGTGCGTAAGTTGGGCATATGATCCAATCATTAGATACCCATTGTACATTCGATATATGATAAAGTAACCCAGTTGTATGAACTGCTGTTATGCTTCATTGATTATTCTATTTTCAGGGACAAGGTAAAAAGTAAAAGAATGACAATTGTTCCCATGAGTTGGCTAAGGCGCTTGTATCACATGCAGCCATATACCACGTTCCATGCTTATTAAGGATCACGGCAAGTTGGTTTAGCTAGGTTCAGTAGAGAAGGGCGTGTAGTGGTGTATTCGTGCAGTCAGCTCCGACCTCCATGTTGGACCTGGTGCGGCATGATGTAATGACTCTGTGTTATCTTAATTAATACATGCAACATTTTCAAAAGTAAAAGGGTCATGATAAGTTCTTCAACGCTTATATGGTAAGATTATATGAAAAATCATTAGGAGGTTGTGTTACACTAATTTTGTTCTATGCAAGGGCTAGCACATGAATCAACAAAGGCAAGCAAAAGGTACCAGGCCCCTACTACCGTACTACTCACAGCTCTTCAATTCTGTTCAGGTGGTGTGACATGCAAAAATAACTTAATTTAGGCACATGATTAAACAAGAGATCAAAATTACCATGTTCCTCACTTGTCTGTACAAAAAGCCAGTGCCTTCAACCTCGAGCTGTATGATAGCATCCTGTCCGGCAACAAGAAAATGTCAGGTCAAACAAAACAGAAATCAAGCAGGTGATACTGAACTCGTAAGGCTAGTAGAAAATCAAACTCATGGGATAACAAGTCACCATTTTAGTAACATCAAAGCGTGATATCTTCTTTATTGGACTGCGCACACGATCATTATGTACTGCATTGGCGAAAGATGTGAAGTCATGTACTCCAACAAAATGATTTGCAGCCTCCTGCATAGCATGTGGATTAAGTTTATGTGCACTGTGGTAAGCATAATTAGTATGGAAGGGGTCCATAACTGCTTCGTTATAGATCTTGTAATGATATATTTTGCTCTTTGTGGATGTGCGAGCATGGAATTCTGGACAAGCTGCGCTAATTTCTCTAACTCGGATATCAGGAGGTAGAAGCCCATTGATTGCAGAATGAAAGCTGTCGAGACAATGGTAGGCAAACGACGTGGTGAAATGTGCCACCTGCAAAACAACATATGACGTGTTATCACAGCATTTTTAAGCCTACCAACAATGAAGGATATACAAGTAGGACCATATATATCAATTTGAGACCGTGTCCAGTGTAATAAGATAATTAAACCTGACCCCGTGCATGAACACCTGTATCTGTTCTTCCTGCACCAACCAAACAAAGCTCCTTCCGGTCCAGCTTCGTGATGCGTATCAGTGCTTTCTCTAGAAAGCATTGTATAGTTGGAGGTGATGGTTGATACTGCCAGCCTAAGAACAATAGTAATTTGAGAATCAGTTGAGATTTCAAAATTCTGAAGTTATGTACCCAATCTTAGTGATGTTAGTATGGAATGTCAAGCAACTATATAACTACAATATAGATGATAGATAGGTTTAATTTGAGGACATTGCTTCAAAATTGCAGAATTTTCCTCCAGCTAGTTGCCAATAGAACAGAAAAGACGTTAGTATTAACTTC
>NC_057795.1:251953651-251961534 GCF_018294505.1 Triticum aestivum
GGCCGTCTGCTCGTGGGGAGGTCGAGATGGCGTGGACTGCATGCGTGGTGGCGCTGCCATGGCGGCCGCCGGCCGCTGATGCGTGCGGCAGAGTTGAGGGCGCCCAGATCTGGGCCGCACGAGCCCGCCCAGGCCCGCGACAATCACTCTGCCCCCACCCACCCTTCTCCCTCCTCCCACCCCTCCCGCCCGCCGCCGGCGGTTGCCTCTGGGTTAGTAAGCACACGCGCGGCGACCCTGACGGTTGCTGCTCCGCTGTGCCCCGGCGGATCCTGGCGGCAGAGGCTGCGGGCCAGCGCGGCAGCGGCGCGGTGCAGGTGGCTGCTGCCGCCTGCTGGACGCGCTCCCGGCGGTGGCCGGCCTGCTGGAGCTGCGCTGGTCGGTGCCCACTCCTGCGACGACAACGTTTCTAGGCTTCCCTCATGTGTGTTGGTCTTCTCCGACGATTCTCCTCCATGCCCGGCCTGCCACTGCATCTGAGGTGTTCGTTCTTGGGTCGGGGCGAAATCCCCGCGCGGCGACGGCCTGCGCTGTCAACGGCAACGCCCGAGGGTGCCGTCACCTCCTTGGAGGCGTTGGCATGACCCTGACCGGACCTCCTCCTCGAGCACCGGGAGAAATCCTAGGTCCGGCCTCCCGGACCGGGCAGCGGCGGCGTCTCAACGTCGTTCCCCTCTTGATGGTGTTGCTTTGGCTGCAAGTGGAGTACTTGATGCGGCAGATGGTGGTTGGCGATGCATCACTCTGGCGTAGACTGCTACACAAGGAGCAGGTCGCAACATTTGCCTGCCGGCGCTCCCCAATGAATGCTACACCAGTTCCAATCAGGCCCTGCCTTTCACCCGCCGACTCTCTAGGCACATGGGTGCGAGGTATGTCGGCCTGGGCAGTCCCGAAGCTGCATTCATCCCTGGAAGTGTCTGGCAATGGCAGTGATGCTGCCCTGTTGCTCCGAGTCTCGGTGCTTCGCCATTTTGGCTGGAGGCAAGGCTGGGCGAGGCCTAATGTTGTTGCGTGTCTTTAGTTGAGGGCACCTCCTCACCTAGCTGTAGTCACTTGGTGAGGACGGTCGTGTGTGTGTGTGTGCGTGTGTGTGTGTCCCTCCTTTCTGGAGGTTGTACCCCCGATGTCTTCCTGTTCAATGCAATGAAACGCAACTCTTTTGCGTTTTCTCAACAAAAAAAAATAGAACAGAAAATAGCTAACAAGGGGTAGTAATACTGTCACGGCCCAGGCTCCGGAAAACGTAGCCGTGCAGATCCTTGTGTGCCGTGGGCGCAGGGAAGTTAGGATTTGGGAATAACTGGAGGCAAGTCTTCCTCTTTTCTTCTTTATTGATTCTCTGATGTACACGTACTAGTCCCTTTATATATAGGGTCGGCTGATACAATAACTTAACTTTCCAACTAACATGATCTTTATCGATGGGAATACTTAACTAATTTGGTATACCAGCAAACTAAAGATAAAGCCTATCTCTAAGCAGATTTGGGAGCCTCCCTGTTTCTGCGCCTGAAGTGCTAGACCCACATGACATCACTCCCCACTCTCTTTTTCACCAAATTGGATTTACGATCAGGGTATCAAGCACATATGAACCTTGCCAATGGGGAAAAGACGGCTTTTAGAACCCACCAAGGATTGTTTGAGTTCGTGGTCATGCCTTTTGGATTGATAACGCCCCGACAACATTCCAGGCTCTCATGAATGATATCTTACGCCCTTTCCTCCGCTTGTTTGTCTTGGTCTTTTTTGATGATATTTTGATTTACACCACTTCTTGGTCAGACCACTTGAGGCATGTCAGATCTGTGCTCTGCTTTCTTCTGAGATCATCACTTGTTTCTCAAACGGCCCAAGTGCTCATTCGGTGTCTCCTCAGTGACTTATCTGGGCCACGTCATCAACAGTGAAGGTGTCGCTATGGACCAACTAAAGGTTCAGGTAGTGACCGATGTTGGGAAGTATTAGTATTGGTCTAAGAGTTCTATTAGGCCATGTTTACTTTCCTTGTATCCCAAGTCATGTGTAATATATATATGCCCCCGGGCCTTCAATAGAGACAAGTTGTTTTCATAACATGGTATCAGAGCCTAAGTTTAGGTCCCCTCCGGACGTTGCAACTCGTCCTCCGATCAAATTTTCTTTTCAGTCTTTGTTGGCGCCGCTGCACGCGAGGGGTGCCTCAGCCCCGGGTCGACGGACGGCAGGCTCCGGATTGGACCGCCAAGTTGCAGTCCAGATCGTCTGCCGTCGCCACCATCTCCAGGAGGACGCCGCCCCTCAATCACCAAGCCGCCGCCCCAGACATCCGCCCGCTTCTTCTTCAGCTCGAGTCGGCCATGCCTACTGCTGGATCCCGACGCCTCCCTGTGGTGTCGCCCCACCCAGCATCGCCGCGCAAGACTCCTAGATGAGCTGCTGCACTCGCCGCTACTCCCTCCCAGAATGAACGCCGCCGTCGATTTCCAGGTCGCGGGCCCCCCTGCTCCCCGCGCCGGTTTCCGCGTGCCAACGCTCACCTCGCCCTGGCTTCACACATCCCCGCTGCCCCAACGTGTGCTACTCTTCTGTTGCTAGTTGCTACTGCTCTGCTTACCCAACCACGAATTGATTCCTTGACGGTGTTGTCCACCGTGGATTTCTCCTGCTTGACCCGCTGCCGCTTCAAGCCCAGTTTTGGACTCCTATAATATGTGAGGTTGCTGGCTCCTCTGTTTCCCGCGAGGCATCATATAAAAAAATCATGTTTCTTCCGCTACTCTCTAGTATAATTGCTTTCTAGTCTATATTTTCCGCTGCATCCACCAAATCTGTTGATATCTAGTGTTTCTCATGCCATGTGAGTCCATACTTTTGTCCGTCAGCCTTTCTCTGGTCCTGATCCTTTCTATACAACTTTTGTGGGCTACTTGCCCTTGTTGTTTTCTATAGGATTTTCTGGACTCTTTTTGCATTATCAATCTACGCCCATTGTGCCTTAGCCACCGCGCTTCTTTCATCCTCGGTTGTCGTAGGCTATGATTTTCTGCGCAATGCTTTATTCTCTTGATGTGCCCACTTTTTTTGACAACTCATCTTTTCTTGATACTTCTCTTGTATCTTCAAGTCATGTGGTGTCTTCCTCTGATGTGCCATCTCTTCGTTCTTCCCTTTGGCTTGACTCGACAGGTTTTGAAGACTCTTCATGCTACGACGACACTCTCAAGATGAAGATTTGGATTTATTTATTTTAGTGTTACACTTCTTCAAATGCATTGCTATTGCATACGCTTTGCATTTGAGGGGGGGTGTTGGCAAGTATTAGTATTGGTCTAAGAGTTCTATTAGGCCATGTTTACTTTCCTTGTGTCCCAAGTCATGTGTAATATATATATATATGCCCCTTGGGCCTTCAATAGAGATAAGTTGCTTTCATAACACGGCCATTTCCTCGCTCTGTGTTGCATGGATTTTTAGGTCTGGCTGGGTATTACCACCGCTTCATCAAGGATTTTGGTACACTCGCGGCTCCCCTTACAATGTTATTGAAGGCGGGATTTGCTTGGATGAACAAAGCAGCATCGTTCCATGTTCTGAAAAAGGCTCTTGTATCATCTCATGTGCTACAATTGCCTGATTTCAGCTTGGACTTTGTGGTAGAATGTGTTACATCAAGGAAATGGTCCTGTGGCTTTCTTCAGTAAACAGATTGCACCTCAACGCAAGCATCTTGCTGCTTATGAACGTGAGCTCATTGGCTTAGTGCAGGCTGTGTGTCATTGGCGGCCATATTTATGGGTAAGATCCTTTCTTGTTCGCACAGATCATTATAGTTTGAATTTTTTGTTTGATCAACGTCTGTCAACTATTCCACAGCATCATTGGGTGAGCAAGCTCCTCTGATTTGATTTATGTGTCGAATTTCGCCCCGGTCGCCAGAACATTGTGGCAGATGCTTTATCATGTTGCAATGCTGACGAAAGAACAACCGATCTATGCGCCATCTCCGGTCCACAGTTTCCCCTCTTTGAGAACTTGCGGCAGCTAGGGGATAGTGACGAGGAGCTATCTGAACTAAAGGCTCGCATCTTGGCTGGAACTACTGAGCCTCATTGGAACATAGGTGATGGTTTGGTCACATTCAAGGGGCATGCATCCTGATGTGCTAATACAAAAATATTAGGAAATAAGTGCACTAATCAGATCAGGGCAAAAAAGAAAACAACATGTGTCACGAGCATGGGTTGAGCGATAGACGATGATTGTGATAGGTAGGAGGCTGGGGACTAGGACCCGTGCGTCCCCCTGTTGGTGGAGCCGTGGTAGCAGGAGAGGTGCAGGGGTCAGGGGACAGGGCACAGAATTACGGCAGGCAGAAACGGAGAGATCAAGATTGGGGATTAGACTTCTTGGCTTGACTCATAATAACTCACAAGATCATCAAGACTGTCAAAGAGGAGGCGTGGCGTTGGACATGAGCTGGCACCAAAGGCTTAGACACCATTTTACCTGTAACATAATCTCTTGTATCTGGACATGAGTTGTGTACGTTGTTTGTGGGCTGCCTAACTATTGTTTCTTTCCCCTATCAATGCAATGATACGCGCCTAGAGTATTCGCGAAAAATAATAACGATGGCTGCCTCATTATATAGAGGTTGGCCTTACACATAGGACTCAAAGGCAAAGTTGGACTAAGACTCTTCCCTAAACTGAACGTGCAACTACTAAGACACTTGTGGGACATGGACTCGTGCTGCAACCAACTAGTACTAGGATTCCTTAGCCTGTTCAGCTGGAGGACTGGATGCATGTTGCCCAGGGCCGGCCCTGAGGGGGGGCAGCAGGGGCGGCCGCCCCGGGACCCCAACATCAAGGGGGGCCCTCCCAGGTACACTACGCAAGGTAGCCCACAACCAGGAATTCGTCGTCCGGCCTTTTTTCTTTCGATCCCAGCAGCAGCGCATCGAGCCTGGCCTAGCGTATGTGCAGGTAGTAGAAGCCCATGCTTGTTTTTTCCGCTGCCGACGCCCATCGCTGCATCAAACTCAATCCTTAATCGTAGCAAGGCAATCCCCAATCGCCGCCGCCGACGCCGCAGTAGCGGCAACGAAGGTGAGCACGCAAGTAGGCTTGTCGTCAGGCTCCGGTAAGGAATGCTTCGTTCCTTTTCGATCTAATCTTGTGAGGTTGTATCATCGTATCCGCATGGATTTTGAGATTTTCTGCCCTTCTCACTCAGGGCAAAAGTTTGCTGTCGAACCGTGAGCAGGATTTTCCCCTTGTATTCAGAACAAGGGGCCGTGATATTTTTGTTTGATTAAGAATTATTTAATGGAGCACTGTTCACTCTAGTAGCAAATCAGGTATTCCCTCCGTCCGAAAATACTTGTCATCAAAATGGACAAAAAGGGATGTATCTAGAACTAAAATACGTCTAGATACATCTCCTTTTATTCATTTTGATGACAAGTATTTCCGGACGGAGGGAGTAGGAGTATGTACCAATCAATAGGATGTGTTTACCAGAGTCAGGAGGCACAATGTTTTTGTTAATTCGCTATGATTGACACTTGTGTAATTTAGCAAATGTTAGCAGCACAAAATATGTCGGAAGCACATTTTGATTCCGAGTAATAGATCATAATGGACATCTTGTAATTCAGAAATTACCAAAATCAGTACATGACAAAAATGTGGAAGATAGAACGCCTACTAAATCTGAATGAAGACGAAGAGTTTACGTAGTTGTGTTCGACGATTGAGTATTGGACAATGTCTACTGAAGCAAGATCAACCACTAAATTGTGTCGAATTCTATATAAACTTGTTTGTTCAACTTAATGATCAATGTCATGGTTTTGATGCTGCAAAACTATTATCTACGAGGTGTTGGGGTTGCGTCCCATTTAGGTTTCATGGTAATGTATACATATATACTTATTTAATTTTGGATGCATTTCTAGGGTCGTTTTTCGCAAAGGGAGTGTACCTCACCTCTGCATTTTCAGTGTTTATTGGTAACCTTTCACGTATACATATGTTAAATATGATTTCGATGTCTACATTAAAGGGCCCCCACGTTATAGTTTCGCCCCGGGCCCCTGTATTCTCAGGACCGGCCCTGATGTTGCCTCCTCTGATACGTAGATCCCCACATGACATCTCTCCTTTCCTTGAGAAGCAGCTCATCCTTGAGCTGGAATTGTGGATATATCTTCTGTAATTCCCCAGCCTCTTCCCAAGAAGCTTCAGTGGCTGGTAGTCCCTGCCATTAGACGAGAATTTGCAGTTTACCCCGAGTCACTCGAGATTTGAGGGCCTTCTCTGGAACAGGACACACCCGACCATTGTGAAGCAGAAGCAATGGTGGCGGAACTGCAGGAGTCTCCCCATGGTAAGGCTTCAACAAGCTAACATGAAAGACATCATGAATCCGAGCTTTCTCTGGAAGTTTGAGCCGATAAGCTACTGAACCAATCTGTTCTATGACTTGGTATGATCCATAGAATTGAGGAGCTAGCTTAGAGTGAGCCTTGATTGCCAAAGACGCCACCTGACTATGATGTAAACGCAACCAAACCCATTGTCCAATCTCAAAACCGAGCGCTCGACGGGGACTGTCAATATTGTCTCTTATAGTATTGTTGTGCCTGCAGGAATCAATCCTAATATCAACAAGAAATTCATCATGGTCTTGGAGAAGAGAATCCACTGCAGTTAGTTTGGCACAGCCTGGCTCATAAGAGTGCAAAGATGGAGGGTCACACCCGTAAACCACCTTCAAAGGTGTCTCCTGAAAGAGAGAATAGAAGAAAATGATGGAGGGCTCTGGCGACTCACGCCCTCCTGCGGCACGCGCCGCCCCTGCCTCCCTCTACTCCGCGCCGGAGACCCCGCCGCCTGCGCCGCCCGCTCCGGCCGCGCCGGCCTCGCCTGCGCCCCCTTCGCCCGCACCTGCCGCTGCGATTAGGGTCCGCTGGGCGGACCTTGCCGACGACGACGCTGCTTCCCCCTCCGCCGTGCCCCCTTCCACCTGCTCCCCGGCTCCCCGTCGCTCTGCACGGCCCGGCGTGGCCGGTGGCTCAGCCCCCCGTGTGCGGGGTTCTGCCACCGGCGGCTGCAGCGGACGACGCCGCCGCCTTCGAGCTCCGCTCAGGCTGCTAGGTTGCAAGGCCCCTCCTTGCGGGGAGGCGCTGCGCGCCGTCGCCGCAACCGGGCATGGGGAGTGGTCGGTCGCTCCGACCTGGAACGGGCCCGCGCGTCGTGGCGCCGGCCGGTGGCTGGGCTCTGCTCTTCGTCGGCTCCGTCATCGCCGGCGGCTCGCCATATCTCCGTCGCGTCGGCTCCCATTGCCCGATCGTCCCCTTTCCGTCCGTTCATCGCAGCGTTTGGGTCCTCCTCCCTCCGTTTCCACGCGCCTCATTCCCTCCGGCGACCCTGGTCTGCCATCTTGGGCGGTGCCCTGCCGACGGCGGCAGCGACGGCGGATCCCGCCCGGCGTAGGGAAACCCTACGGGTGTCGATCCCGCTTCACCCCCGGGCCGCGCACCGCTGGAGCGTGGCATTCTGGGCCGTTGCCCGGCCCAGCCGCCCCTGGCGCCGGTTGGGCCCTATTCGCCTGGGCCGGATTGGCCCACTACGGCTGGGCCGTTCCCGTGCCCTAGGCCGCCCGCGCCTGTGCCATCGATATGGCACCCTCACGGCCTTCCTAGCGCTCCATCCTCCATCCCTGCCGCCAGCCTCGCCCCGTCCAACCCCTCCCCTGCTCTCCAGGCCACCCCGATGCTTCCCCCTCCCGCCCGGCCGCTCGGCACTGCCGCACCTCCCCCTCCTCCCTCGTCGCGGCCGGCCATGCCCCGTGAATGGGACGACGGCGAGGCCCAGCGCAAAAGGCGTGCC
>NC_057795.1:251961954-251964971 GCF_018294505.1 Triticum aestivum
ACCGCCACGACCGCAGAGGCCGGTCTCGCTCACCCCGCCCGACTGGGTCGGGTGACTGGCGCCCCCGGCGCCGCTCTCCTTCCCCTGCCCCTCGCCTCGGCCGTACCCCATCCCCGACCCGCACGACTCGCCCCCCTTAGCCCCGTCCTCAAGCTCCGCCGCCCGCTCCTTCGACCCGAAAATACGTGCCGCCCCACGCCGCTGCCCCTCCGGCCCCGGCCTCTTCTACAGCCCCGGGTGGCGGCCCACCTCGTGGCCGCCAAGGTCCGGCCAAGAAGAAGCGTCGCGGCCAGAGCCGGGGCAACCAGGTTGCGCTCCCCTCGCTTGCCCCGGGTTCCTCTACCGCTCCGGGCCCCGTCTCCGGTCTTCCCCGCCCCCCTTGCTTCAACTGCGGGGTGGCGAGCCACTCGCAAGTCAATTGCGGGGTGGCGGGCCACTCGCAAGTCAACTGCATCAATCCCCAGTGGTGCTACATCTGCAAGGATCCGGGCCACCCCGTTCTTTTGTATCCGGATAGACCGGTGACCTCTGAGCTCATGATGTACGGCCATGGCATCGACGGTCTGGGCTTCTTCCACCTTGAGGTCCCTGACATCCCTCCTCCCACCCCCTCGCTTCAGGCGATCATCACCGTGGTCAATTGGGTGGCCTCCCCTGAGATGATTGAGGCCAAGCTCAACCACCTCTATCGCCGTCAGAGGGATTGGGTGGTCACACCGCTGGCAACATCTTCACCGTGATCTTCTCCGACGCCATCAGCCACGGCTACGCCACCCGTAGTGGCCAGATCACCCTCGCCCTCAACCAGCTCGTCATCGACATCACCGAGCCGATCCTTGACGCGAAGGCGGTGGCCGTCCTGGATACCGCCTGAATCCTCGTGGCCGGTCTCCCCGACATCGCCCGGTCTGAGTCTGTCATCCGCCAGATGTCCCGGATCCTGGGCAAGGTGGTGGTGGTTGACGAGCTCTCTCTCCGCAAGGAGGAGGTCCGGGTCAAGGTCAAGTGCCTGGACTCCTCCAAGCTCCGCGCCACCGTTCGTGTGTTCTTCAACGACCAGGGCTTTGACCTCTGGATTGCCCCGGAGCCCCCCAACCACGTCGGCCGCCCTCGCTTCTCCGACGACGGTCCGCCCGGTGGCAACCCGGAGACAAACGGAGACTACCACGACCGCCACCACCCCCGCTCCCACCGTTCGGAGGAGGAGGGATCGGACGACTCGCCCTCCCCCTCTCCGTCTCCCTCACCTCCGCCTCCGGCCGCTGGGGGCCGCGCTCGTCCTCTGATCGTCTTCCCCGCCGCCTCCCCTAGACGCCCCGACGGACCCGGTGGCCGAGCCCTCGGAGGAGAGTGACACTTCTAGCGTCGGCTTGGTCGTCTACCCGGCCTCCTCTCCGCGCTCCCCCGCCCCACCCCCCCCTCCGTCGGGCTGGCCTTGGGAGTTGTGTCGACCTCCTCTCGGGCTCAACGGGTCCCGCCTTGGGCATGTCCTTCCCGGCCTCCCTCCCCGTCGCTGCGCCTGGGGCTGCTTCGGCCCCTCCTCCTGCGGCTGTCCCCGCGGGCGACCTCCCACCTCCGGCAGCGGTCCCTCTCCCATCGCCGTTGTCGTTGGTGTCTCCGTCACCCCTCTCCTCCGACCCTGCACCGCCGTCTCCACTCCCGACACCCCTGCTCCCCGGCTGCTCCGGGCTGGCGTTCCAGCCCCCCTCCGTGGCGGACCCCGGCGCGGATGGGAAGACCCAGGTGACCACCCCGGTTGCCTCCAGCCTCCCCCTCCGCGGTCCGCGGCCTACTCCCGCCGCGGCCTGTCTTCCTCCTCCCTGGTGACGGCCTCCCACCGTAGCGCTCGGCTCGACGCTACCTGGCCGAATGGCAGCCCGGCTCTGCCCATCCCCGAGCGGGCAGAGCTCCGGGCCGCGGCCCGGAATCTGGAGCCAGGTACCCCTGCCGTCCCACCCTTTGCTGCTACTTGCTTGTTTTCTGCTCTCGAGTCGGTTCCGCTTGGTCACCTAGCGAAGGTTGCGACTGATTCCGCGATCATCTTCAGGGGGGAGGCCGCTCCCCCCTTAGTCCAGATCGAGGCCATCCGTGCCCGCGAGATTCTTGACGGTAGACTGGCGGAAGCCCACGTGGCTCTGCTCACCCCTCCCGCTCCCCAGCCTTCTGCGAAGATAGCCACCCCGGCTCAGCCTCGGAGAGCTGGGGGTCTCCATCCGCTCGGAGAGGCTGAGATCCGGGGCCGCACTCGTTCTTGGACCGCCGCTCTCCGCGCCCAAAGCGTGTCTCGTGTTCTGGGGTCAAGCAGCCCCCCAATGGCTCCTTAATGTGTGCCCTCTTCTGGAACATCCGCGGCTTCGGTCATGATGGCCGACGCCGCCAACTCATCGAATACATGCGAGATGAGCACATTGACATAGTCGCCATCCAGGAAACCATGCGCACGGAATTCTCTCTTCCGGAGCTCGATAGGCTGAGCTCCCACCTTTTTGCTTGGCATTGGCTCCCTTCTAGTGGGAGTACCGGCCATTTTGGTGGCATCCTTTTAGGAGTGAAGGATGCCACCTTTGAGGTGGGTAGTATGGACCAGGGCCAGTTCTTTGTTAGTATGGAACTCTATGAACGGGCCCTTAACTTCAAGTGGGAGGTTATCATCATTTACGGCCCTGCAGACCATAGTAGGTCTGTCGCCTTCCTCGACGAGCTCCATCGGAAGGTTTCGGCCGCCTCTCTTCCGGTGGTGGTCGGGGGCGATTTTAACCTCCTCCTATTCGCGGAAGACAAGAGCAATACTCATGTCAACTTTGCGCGGATGCAAGTGTTTAATGACTGCATTGCTGATCTTGGTCTTCACGAGATAGATAGGATTGGTGCCAGATTTACCTGGACCAATCGCCAGGCGTCCCCGACCCAGTCCGTCCTGGACCGGGTCCTAGTCTCCCCGAGTGGGACCTCCGCTGCTCCCTAGCCTCCCTCCGGGCCATCACCCGGATTGGCTCCGACCACGTTCCCCTCCTCCT
>NC_057795.1:251965256-251967656 GCF_018294505.1 Triticum aestivum
AGACATTCTGGCTGTCCCAAGCTGGTTTCATGGCGGCCGTCGGCGCTCGCTGGGTGGAGGCTTGTGCCCGCTCCCACCCCCGTCCCCCCTCGGCCATTGACTCGTGGCAGTTCTGTGCCAAGCGTGGCCGGCAGTTCATGAAGGGATGGGGCGCCAACCTGGGGCGTGATCTCCGCGATCGCAAGAAGGCCCTGTTGACCGCCATCCAGGCCCTGGACCTACGAGCGAACGCGACCGGCCTCTCCCCTGAGGAGTGGCTTTCCCGATACGACTTGGAAGACCAACTCTCCGTCATCTACACCGACGAGGAGGCCTATTGGCGTCTGCGTGGCTCCCAGGAATGGGTATTGAAGGGCGACGCGAACACGGCCTACTTTCAGGCCATTGCGAATGGCCGCCGTAGACGCAACACCATCCCCCTCCTCTGGGATGGCGCGACCCTTCTGCAGTCCCCATGTGACATTCGGGCCCATGTCGACGGGTTCTACAGGTTCCTGTTCTCCTCCGCTCCTCGGAGCGGACTATCTCTGGCCCATGATTGCTGGACCGGCCACCAGCTAGTTTTCGCTGCGGAGAACGCGGCCCGTATGGCCCCCTTCTTTGAGGGCGAGGTATGGGCTGCCATTAGAGGCATGAACCCTACCTCGGCCCCGGGTCCGGATGGCCTCCCGATTAAATTCTTCCAGACCTTCTGGAATGTGATTAAGCCTGAGATCATGGCCATCTTCGACGAGTTCTACGTTGGGTCCATCGACCTTGGGCGCCTCAACTATGGGATCATTTCGCTCATCCCCAAAGTGCTTGGGGCTTCCGACATCCGCCAGTTCCGACCGATCATGGTAATCAATGTGATCTTCCGGATTCTCGCAAAAGGGTACGCCAATAGGGTGACCCTGCTTGCCGACCACATTACCCACCCCAACCAGTCCGCCTTCATTCAAGGGCAGTATATCCTGGATGGGGTGCTAGTACTTCATGAAGTCCTCCATGAGGTCCGGTCTAAACACCTCAGGGCGGTCTTCCTGAAGATCGATTTCCATAAGGCATACGACACTGTCAGTTGGTCCTTCCTTCAGGAAGTTCTGCTTCTGAAGGGCTTCGACGACCGTTGGATCACCCCGAGTGATGCAGATAGTGTCCTGCGGTCGCACTGCCGTAAACATCAATGGGGAGATCGGCCCTTACTTTCCCACCCTTTGTGGGGTTAGACAAGGCGACCCCTTCTCCCCATTCCTGTTCAACATGGTGGTGGACGCGCTTGCCGCTATCCTGGACAAGGCTAAGGTCGCGGGCCATATTCGTGGGATCACCCCCCACCTGGCCGGCGGCTCCGGGATATCCTTTCCCTAGTATGCCGACGACACCATCATCACAGTAGAAGGCTCGAAGGCGGACATCTCTAATCTTAAGTTCCTTCTCCTCTGCTTCCAACAAATGTCTGGCCTCAAGATCAACTTTGACAAGAGTGATGTGATGGTGATGGGCTACTCTCCGGCGGAATGCCTAGACATTGCCAACCGGCTTAACTGCCCCTTGGGCTCCTTCCCCACGACATACTTGGGAACGCCCATTAGTGACTCTAGGCTTACCGTCGCTGACCTGCGTCCGACCGTGGCCAAGCTGCAAACGCGCATAAAGCCTTGGCAGGGTAGGTGGCTGTCGAAGGCGGCGCGGACTATTCTCATCAACTCCTCCCTTTCCAGCATCCTCTTGTTCCTCATGAGCTTCTACAGCCTTCACGAGACTCTGCACCATGAGATCGCCAAAGTCCAGTCTCGTTTCTACTGGGCAAGCGATAACAATAAGCAGAAATACCATATGGTTAGCTGGCCAGACATTTGCAAGCCTCGGGAACAAGGAGGCCTAGGTATCATGTGCTCTAAGCGCATGAATATTGCCCTCTTATCTCGATGGCTCTGGCACATTTCGCAAGGGCAAGGCGGCCTCTGGTTACAACATCATCCGAAACAAGTACCTGCGTGGGCAACCCCTAGCCTTCTGTCAGAGATCTGGCGGCTCCCAGTTCTGGCAGTCAGTCATCCAACTACACCCGGTCCTCCGCATTGGGACCTCCATCTTGGTTGGATCTGGGGCTGCGACTTTGTTCTGGTTCGACAGGTGGGCGAGACCGCGGGAGACACCCCCTTCGCCGCGCGCTTCCCCGACCTCTTCTTCATCGCCGTCGACCCTTCGATCTCGGTAGAGAGGGCCCTTATTGACTTAGGGCGCCTCGCATTCTGGAGGCCATTTGAGCCTCCGGACGCCGCCGCCTGGCAGGAGTTACTTGATTGCGTCGCTCTCCACGAGCCGGTAGTGGATGCTGGCCCGGATCATAGGTGGCATCTTGAGCCGTCAGGCCAATTCTCCACCAAGTCCCTCTACCAGGCCATTGCCCCCTCC
>NC_057795.1:251967844-251974163 GCF_018294505.1 Triticum aestivum
TCCGGATCTTCATGTGGCAATGGATTCGCGGGCGGACCCTGTCTAGGGTGGAGGTCCGCAAGCGCAATGGCCCTGGTACTGGCCTTTGCCCGCTTTGCGGTGTCCACAAAGACTAGAATCACATCTTCTTCTCTTGTGTGTCCGCTCAATTTGTGTGGAGTTGCTTTAGAGAGGTGGTTGGTGGTAATTGGTGCCACACCAACTTCCCCGACCTATTCGCCGAACTCCAGAACTCCGCCCTGCCTTCTCGCCACATCAGGTGGCTTGAGATTGGGGCCCTCGCTTCGACCCTCTGGACGATCCGCAATAGACTTGTGATCCAGCGCATTCCTCTTCGACGGGCTACTGACGCTCTCATTTGTGGCATATAAAACACCTCAATATAATTTTGAAGTGGTAATGTTTAGCTAATAGGATTTTTGGAGGGTAGGCTTAAGCCTATTGAAGCCCCCCTAGTAGAAATGATCCCATTTGTGGCGTTGACATCTCACGCAAGTCTGCACAAACTCCTTAACCATCTTGCGGGCCTGTGGTACATGGAAATCAGCCCAAAGCCGATGTAACATTTTTTGAATGCCCTCGTGACGATCTGTGTGTGCTGCTTCTAGTATTGCTGGTAATGTAGGAGAGGTGGTAGGCACATATACACGTACATCAATGTCTCAAGATACTAAAACGAACTACCTCCTTCTCTGGGGCTATAGTTTACAAATTTCACCCCAATAAGTGTAACCATAAATGTCAAGGACCGCATGCTACTTAAAATCACCATCGATTCTTTGGATACTCACGAAATGAATCATCATTAGGCCAAATTCAAATATAAATATCCAATGGTTAAAGCACGTCCTAGCGGTGTACGGTAGTTATTGTCATAAATGACATAACAATAAAACCTCAAAACCAACAAAATGACAACAAAAAAAGGCATTCATAATAAAATTGACAAGATAAGAGAAAACGTCGCATAACTGCCCCGTTATTTATGGTAAACTCTTCCCTCCGGTAAACCAATCCTATGCACAGTGTCTTGAAAAGTCGCTTCGCGGTACTTCATTTCAAAGATGTTATGAGCGCGCTCAACCTAAATTTGTTTTTATTAAATTGATTCGCAAACCACAATTTTTTTCACCCCAAATGTTGCCCGGCAAGCATGCCTTTGTGAAATCAACTTTCTAAGCTTCCATTGCATAAGAATTATATTTCTCACGCGTGTTTCTGTGGCAGTAAATTTTTACTTCAACCACTACCACCATGTGCGTCCTTTATTTCTACACTCGTTCTTCTGAAATCACTACCTTGTATGTGCTTCACTCACATGTACTTTTGTTTCTTTTAGTGAAGTTGTATCTTATTCGTTTTGCTTCTTGTAGTAATTTTTTGTTTCAACCACTATCAGTGTCTGCTATATTGTTTCAACCAAAGCAAAAAAATCATACAATTGACTCTGTTATACACAGAAAAACTTGTTTCCAAAGTACTTTAAAATATTACCATTGCAAAGAAAAAACGTTAATATTGGTCACAAAAACTGTTTCCATCTAGTGAACAAATATGTTTCCAACGTACTAGAAAAATGATGCTTCCATTGATCAAGAAACATGTTACGTGGCACAAAAAATATGTTTTCATCACAAAATACGTCTTGAATCTTGAAAAAAGAAAAATGCAACTAATCTGCTAGATCTATTAGCTAGAAACAAACCATAACTATCAATCTGTCTCTAGAAAACACGGAACAAGACTACTACTCCCTCCGTTCCAAAATATTTGATGTTTTAGGTTGGTCCTAAGTCAAACTTCTTTAAGTTTGACCAAGTTTGTAGAAAAATATACCAACATCTACAACACCAAATTAGGTTCATTAGACTCAACATAACATATATATAATCTATTATTAACCCAAGGTGAAGAATAACAGCCCCACTCCGACGCACCTGGTCTCGGTGTGGTTGTCGCACCACTCCTTTCCCCAGCCAATGTATTTCATTTTCCATTTTTATTTATGTTGTTTACGGTTTTTTTTTGGACCAAACCCACTCCGTTTCTGGACCTATTCTAACTGCAAGAGGGGCAAGCGATGGAGGTTTCGGCGGCGAGCGGTAGCTGCGTGCGGTGTTGGCTCGGCCCCGTTTTCCGGCGGTGGGGCCGAGGCGGGCAGTGCTGCGGGAGGCTTCGTGGCTGGTGGTGGCCTCCTTGGCCGATGGCCCGCTTCGCGGCATGGTGGTTAGCCTGCACCTTGTGGGTGACTTCAATGGCTTTGATCGCTGGGGATAGCTCGACAACTTCACCGAGCAGGCATTTTTACCTTCGCCATGTTGTGTTTCTCTCTCGTCCTGACCGACGGAGGCAGGGGTTCGGCCGCTCGGCGATCTCGTGTGCACAGAGGAGGGTTGTGTGTCGCGGCGGCAGCCAACAGGAGATGCAGCGGCTCGACCTCCTCTGTGACCTCATCTCCAGCTGAAATTGACAAGGTTGCCTCCCTAAACTCGCTCCGGCTGGAATCAATTGCGGCCTAGGTAACTCAACGCCACTAGAGCTTCAGGTGCCTCACGAGTCACAAGGTTAGAAAATTTTATTTACTTGTGTCACCCCAACCTAAAGATCCCGTCAATTTTCCTCGAGCACTAGAGCTTCAGGTGCCTCACAAGTCACAAGGTTAGGAAGTTTTATTTACTTGTGTGTTTCTCGTGACTGTAGGAGCATTCTTGATTGTGAAATATGACCATTGCTTCAAACTCTTCATTTCCTGCATTTAACTATTCGATCCAATTATTTAATATTCTTTAATATGGTGGATCAGAATAGGATAAAGCTACGATGATTGTGTGATTGATTTTTACCTGAAGTTGTGAATGATGGCTTAGTTGTAGGAGCTTGTCTTGGTTAATTTAATTAGTCAACATAACTGAAAAAAAATTAAAGGAGCGCAATCAAATTCTTTGTTCTGTCATGGTATTCTGAAAACCAACTTGCAGCTTGGTATTGTAAGGGGAAGGAGAGTACGCATTTGCTACTGGTCTTTTTGCTTTTGTAGTAAGTTATAACTTTATTATGTAGTTACTTATTTTTTGGGTTTCAAGCGAGTCGTTGTTTTCAAATTCAGTGTCAATAATATTTTCATGGGAGGCCCATCTGAAGTGCTTACCTCATAGAACAAGCCAGAGTCCAATTTTGTGTTTGAGCCTCCGCCAATTCATGTATAAGCGGAATTGTGTTCTTTAATCCACTTCACATGGTGCTCACTAACTGTTTGAATGCACCAACGAGATGATAAACTGCAGACTTTTAGTGTTGTTTCCGTTTATCTGGCTTATGTAGCTCAAGCCTAAATTCTGCGAGCTTTTAGTAGTTAAGGCTGTCTTACTATTTTCATTTGGCTTTGTTTGTTTCAGAAATCAAAAGTTCTATCATCAAATTTTAGTCGACGGGGTAAATCCTGCTAGTCACATGTGTCGTGCCGGTGGTGGCTCGCCGCCACCATTCCCATTTCATCTTCGCTCTGCAAGGTAATAGAAGGAGGGCTCTAATGGGAACGAGGCTTGCCACCCCCACCTTCATGACTGCTCCAGATCCATTCAAGGTGGTCATCACTGTCAAATCGTCCAGCAAGCTCACTACCGTCCTCCTCTGCCTAAAATTGATAGTTGCAGAAACAACATCTATTCCGCACCAAAAAGGATAATTGCCCATGTGTAAAATGAGATTTATATATCAGAAGTTTTTGTCAAATATGTTGATATTTTGGCGGATCTCTTCCCTTCTGCTCTGCTGCTGGAAGTGATGAGAGAATTTGTGCATACAGTTGTGGTCATTAATAAATATATCATTCGAGCTGAAAGGTTGGAGCGTGTGCATTAACATTTTCAAGTGGATACTTTGGTACTTGATTTTCTAATCATTTGAAATCTGAATATCACGTTGTATTGTGATATTTCTAACTGAAATTTTTCACTACGAATTATGCATATTTTGGTGGAATTTCTAACACTGTTGTTCTTTCAAGCATATAATGTTCTTTAGATATTTAATAGTTCGTACTGGAATCCTTTTGAATGTATAGTTTTATTATGTTTTCAAAATTTTAAGCAGATATATATGAACATATTTTTTCGCATCACCATGCTTTGTATCTAGTTTTACAACACCACCGCCCCTGAAGGCTCAAAGCTCTAAGTCTGCGTGTTTGTTCTAGATTGTCTGCTGCACACCCAGGTGAATGCATCTCGTATATCTCTCATGAAATAGAAAGTATCTGATCACCAAATCCGTATAGGTCATAGTGAGACATTTCTCAGAAATACTACTCCGGTATGCGACACAGTTTGGTAGTTCTATGTACACTGACTCACTGACCCGTAGGATTTTCTTTATTTTTTAGTACTACATGTGTGCAAGAATAAATAAAATGTGGTCATCTCCGTAGACTTTTGAGCTGTTCCAATTTGTATTAGATGTGCAATATTTATGTAAGTTCAGTTTTTGTTATTTTTTTTTAATTCAGGTTGGGAGAGAGTATTAATATTGATAGTAGTTGTGGTTCTGGTTGGAGTAATTTATCATACCACCTCACCTGAGGATATTTGTGACTAGCTCAATCAAGTGTCATATCGTTTCTTTCAGGCTTACAAGCTCAGCGGTTCGTAGAAATCTGCACTTTTTAGTTAAGTGGCTAGTGTGTAGATATTACTGTGATAGATCATCAAGACATTCTGGATTTTCTTGATTAAATGTTCTGTTTCCTGTAATCAAAGATTCACAATGGATGATTGAGAATGATAAAGCTAAGCCGGATACAAGAACGGAAGTACAAAGGCAGGATGCTCTTGTTGTTGGTCCTGCAGTCACAATTGTTTTTTTTTAAACATGCAGTCACAATTGTTGGCATGTTTGTAAGATGCAAAATGAGACCTCTGCCATGAATCTTTGAGACCTCCACCCTCGTCTCACCAGCAAATTGGTGCAATGGTGGGCCGGCATGCCAGAATTTTAGAGCCCATCCAAACAAGATGTGATGCTTCAGACGACTCCAATAGTTCGGCTGGGAAGGCGAGGGATTCAGGGCTAGTTTGGTTGGATGCCTGGGCTCCATGCCTGGGTAAAACTAGAGCCTGGTGTGCGCCTGAAAACTCCAAAGAAACTGCCTGGTCAGGCTAGCCTGCATGCGACTTGTTTGGTACGTGTCCACAGCCTGACCTGCTATTATCAGCCAATAAACAACTACTAGCCTGTGGCCCCACTGAACTGCATGCAAGAGAAGGTGAGATTAGCATCCAGGCACAACCCAGGCTACCGATTCCCAGCGCCTGGGCCAGGCTAACACACGCGCCTGGTGACTCAACCAGGCTAATGGCCATGCAAGACGCTCCAGGCCAGGCTAGTAGTTGAATTCCCAGGATAGCAACCAAACATACTCCAGGTTAGTCTCAGGCACGCTTCAGGCCAGGTAAATTTTAGCCAGGTCTCCAACCAAACTAGCCCTCAATCTGAGCAGACCTTATGAACATGAGCATCTTTGCCTGAATCAGAATGGTGTCATGTTTTGGCAAGCCAAGTCCTTCCTAGTGCTCAACTTTAGTTCGTTAAATTAGTTATTATCGATTTTAATCCACTCAGGAAGAATGTGGACATGCGTCTGAAGAGTAATAACACGAATGACACAAAGCAGCGATGCTAATGCTGAACAGATCCTTTTTTCGCGTCTAAACCTGACGGACCATGCAGCCTTATCCAAAAAAAATGATGCCCTAACTTTACATCGCAGTCTCATTTTTCGTACTGTACTTTTTGGGCGCATGGACAGATTGTCTTGGCCATAATCTTACTTCATAGCCAACCAAATCTTACCTCACCTCCCTTCTCTTGTTGTGGTGTTTCCAGTGCAAGACAGATTCTGTACACGGTAATGTTACCTCACAAGCCTTCTATTTCCTACGTGGATGCATGCTGGCTTGATTCATTGGGAGGTGGGTTGGTGACGAATAGCGCGACCACTCTATTTTACTATGAATGCACCGTAATTTTACGTTCCGTAAGTTTTGTCTTATTTCCGACATAAAAAGAGACCGAAAGAAAATATATAGTCGGCATAAAAAATATTTTATGTTACGTAAAATTAAAAATGTAAAAACATAGTGTAAAATACACATAAACTACAATTGTTCTTGTCTTATGACCTATATTTTTATTCTCTTATGCCAAATTTTACGTAGTGAATCAATAGGAATGTAACTATTTGAATTCCAAATGTAATTTAATTATGAAGTGATCGTAAGATTACCTCGGGTGAAGAATAAGTTATTCTGCACCCTGAGTGATG
>NC_057795.1:251974660-251995693 GCF_018294505.1 Triticum aestivum
ATATATATTTGATGTTGTAGATATTAGCACTTTTTTTCTATGAAGTTGGTCAAGCTTAAAGAAGTTTAACTTAGGACAAGCCTAAAACTTCAAATGTTTTGGGATGGAGAGAGTAGAAGCTAACAATTCCACCAGGCCCATGCACGCACGCTCAGTTAAAATGGGCATTCTAATCATATGGCAAATAGTTGGTCCGGTGGCAAACTAGTGATCGATAGTCCTCGCCTTTCCTCCACCTTTGTTCACCCCGGTAATAGAAAACCTACCTTCTGCAACCATTTGCTTGCTCTTCTCCCTTCGATGCAACCGTCCTTAAGTAGCACCGATAACCATTCATCACTACCCCCAAGAATGTAATAACGATCGAATACACAAACACCACCAATCTAAAGAATCCGGGTGCAGAGAAGAGGGGCGAAATAAACCTTTGAACTTGGTACCGTCGTAGGCGATCACCATCCGCCACTTGTGCGAGCACCCCGCTGCCGCTGAATCTGCGTCGTCCGCCCCCGGGTGCAGCACAGCGCGGAGGCTCCCATCCACGAGCTGTCGCCGCCCGTCGAATATACAGACCAAGAAGCCACTCCATGTGAGATGCGTATGTAGACCGTAGGAAGGAGTGCGCAGAACGACAGGAGGAAAAGGCTTATACCGAGATGTTTTTGGCAGCAGCGGAGGCGGCGGCGCGAGGCGGGGTGGCGAGCCGGAGGACCGCTGAACCCAGCATATCCAATTCTCAATCTGATGCGGCTAAAAAAAGGAAAAGAAAAAACGAGCAGCGGAGATGGTCTTTTTCTCTTCTCTATCTCTACGACCTATAAAATAGGTAGGACTATGTTTGGTTGCCCGCGCGGAAAGAACTTGGCCTGTTTGATTGACTGTGTTTACTGTACGGCTCGCATCGCATGAAACTTAAAACACGTCCAGACCAGGCACAGGGAAAACGCCTGAATCAGTAGTGCTCGCGAGCCTAGCTCGGGCGAGGCAAGGAAGGGCGAAGCGCTTCTCTCCTCGTGCGAGCAGGGAGATGGCGAGCTCACCCGCATCGTCGAAAAATCGGCGGGAGGATTTCGGCTCACCTCCCGCCGAGTCCACCCCTATTTAGCCCCTCCACACCGTCCCAACTCCCGCCACCATTCTCCCTCCCTTCGAGCTCCCCGTCGACGCGCATCGGCACCGACGAGCAGGTAGGCGGCGCATCTTCATCGGCCGGCGGTCCACGACATCGGCGCTCCTTCACCGGTTGTCGTTGATCTTCCACGACCGTCCCCCTCGTCCTCGAGCTGTAGCCATGGCCTCTGTGAGTTCAATCCCCCTTTTCTCTTTGTTCCTTCTAGCTAGATCTGAGCTGCAGCTAGGGTTTGATCTAGATTCATGCTTGATTAGTGGTTTGATTTGTGAACTGATATGGCTAATTGCTATACTACGGTTGCAATTAGTGGTAAGGCTAGATGTTCAAGCATGTGGTAGGCTAGATTAGTAGTAGAGTTTGAAGTTGAACCTTGTGCTTGTGTTGATTCGTGCTTAGATCTGTGCTTTGTAGCTATTGGTGGTTCATTTGTAGCATGTTGTTTGTTCTAGATGTATGTTCGTGCTCATAGATTATCCGGTGTGCTTAGTATGATAGCGATGAACCATATGTGCTTAGTATGATAGTGATGAAGCATATGCTTGCTATGATAGTGATGAGCCATGTACATGTATGCTCCGGCTTATTGTCAATGCGTGCTACGATTGTAGGACATGACCACACAGACGCAAGATCTTAGTCAGGCTCTTGTCCTGTCCGACAGCCAGTTTGCTCCATCGTTTGTCGAGGACTCGCAGCCTATGTCCGAGATGGCACCTGATTCAGAGGTGTTCGCGTCTGATTCCCTCTATGTGTCAGTAGTGCTCGTTGAGCCAACTCCTACTGGTGCTGCTGTTGCCGCTGCACTCAAGGTAGCAGCAGCAAAGGCAAAGAAGGATGGTAGGTCGAACAACATGAAGTGGCAGCCGTTCATGTTCACGCTCGTGCTGAACAAGATGTGTTAGCTCATCTCTAGTGGAGTTAGGACAGACAAGGGCTTCAAGGAGGTGCACTTGAACACCGTTGGAAAGCAGGTGTTCGAGTTCTGTGTGCAGGAGGTGTCTACCACCCAGGTGTACAACCACCTAAGGAAGTGGAGAGGTCGATGGATCCAAGTGTCCAAGCTGAGAGACCTTAGCGACGCCTCATGGGATGAGAACACTTGCTCCATAGTTCTGGAGGCGGAGCACTACGCCGACCATGTCGCGGTTAGCTCACAGTCCTCTTCCTTTTCATACTATCCACCATTACCTACTCCTAATCGCAACTAACAACACTTGTGTTTCATTCTTACGACCACCTAAGGGACGCTGAGTTCCTCAACACACCCAACTAGAACTACAGCCAGATGCAGCACATCTTCTCCTTCGGGCTGGCAACTGGAAAGCATGCCATGGGCTCGGGGGAGCCTCTTGGTTCTCCCGTGCCAGAGTTTCCTGGGACCCCGGACGTCGAGGTCCTTGATGGCCCTGACAAGCCCTTCGTGAAGCCCTTCGACAGGCCATTTGACCCCGTCCATGATAGGAAGAGGAAGAGAGGAGGCTTGATGGAAGAGGAGATCAATGTCTTTTGCAGCATGACTGAGGCGGTGAAGGAGGTGGCAACAGCCATCAGGGAGTGCAAGCCCCTTGACGTCCACCCTAACTTGTATAACGTTGTCATGGCCCAGGGTGGCTTTAGCGACGAGGCTCTCATGGCAGCTCTCAGCCACCTGCTTGACAACAAGGCCCAGGGTGTTGGGTTTGTTGCCATGGCAGACACTCAAAGGGTGTTGTGGCTCAGGAGCTGGCTGGGCAAGCACTACTACTAGAGTAGTGTTTGCTAGAACTACATCGGTATTTCCCCAAAGAGGAAGGGATGATGCAGTATAGCGATGGTAGGTATTTCCCTTAGTGATGAGACTAAGGTTATCGAACCAGTAGGAGAATCTCCTCACACCACGTAAACAACACCTGCACACAAATAACAAATACTCGCAAACCGACGTGTTAAAGGGGTTGCCAATCCCTTTCGGGTACGGCGCCTCAAGATAGGCAAATAATGTGAGGTAAAAGTGGTAGGTAGGATAAATAGATCGCAGAACAAATAAATTGCCGCAAGGTATTTTTGTATTTTTGGTTTAATAGATCTGAAAATAAATGCAAGGGAAAATACATCGCAAAAGCAAATATGATGAAAAGAGACCCCGGGGCCGTAGGTTTTACTAGTGGCTTCTCTCGAGAAAAATAGCAGACAGTGGGAAAACAATTACTGTTGGGCAATTGATAGAACTTCAAATAATCATGACGATATCCAGGCAATGATCATTATATAGGCATCACGTCCAAGATTAGTAGACCGACTGCTGCCTGCATCTATGATACGTCCATTTTGCATCATGCTTTTATATCGATATTTATTGCATTATGGGCTGTTATTACACGTTATGTCACAATACTTATGGCTATTCTCTCTTATCTTACAAGGTTTATCATGAAGAGGGAGAATGCCGGCAGTTGGGATTCTGGCTGGAAAAGGACCGAATATTGGAAACCTATTATGCACAGCACCAAAAATCCTAAAACTCCACAGAAGTCATTTTTGGAATTAATAAGAATTATTGAGCAAAGAAAATACCATAGAGGGCCCACACCCTCGCCAAGAGGGTGGGGGGCGCGCCCCCTACTGGACGCGCCCCCTGTCTCCTGGGCCCTCTGTGGCCCTCCAGTGCCCATGTTCTGCTATATGAAGGCTTTTACCCTGGAAAAAAATCATAAGCAAGCTTACGGGACGAAACTCCACCGCCACGAGGCGGAACCTTGGCGGAAACAATCTAGGGCTCCGGCGGAGCTATTCTGCCGGGGAAACCTCCCTCTGAAAGGGGGAAATCATCACCATCGTCATCACCAACGATCCTCTCATCGAGAGGGGGTCAATATCCATCAACATCTTCACCAGCACCATCTCCTCTCAAAACCCTAGTTCATCTCTTGTATCCAATCTTATATCAAAACCACAAATTGGTACCTGTGGGTTGCTAGTAGTGTTGATTACTCATTGTAGTTGATACTAATTGGTTTACTTGGTGGAAGATCATATGTTCAGATCCTTAATGCATATTAATACTCCTCTGATCATGAACATGAATATGCTTTGTGAGTAGTTACATTTGTTACTGAGGACATGGGTGAAGTCTTGCTATTAGTAGTCATGTGAATTTGGTATTCGTTCGATATATTTGATGAGATGTTTGTTGTCTCTCCTCTAGTGGTGTTATGTGAACGTGGACTACATGACACTTCACCATTATTTGGGCACAGTGGAAGGCATTGGGAAGTAATAAGTAGATGATGGGTTGCTAGAGTGACAGAAGCTTAAACCCTAGTTTATGCATTGCTTCGTAAGTTGCTGATTTGGATCCACTAGTTTCATGCTATGGTTAGGTTTACCTTAATACTTCTTTTTGTAGTTGCGGATGCTTGCAATAGGGGTTAATCATAAGTGGGATGCTTGTCCAAGAAAGGGCAGTACCCAAGCACCGGTCCTCCCATATATCAAATTATCAAAGTACCGAACGCGAATCATATGAGCGTGATGAAAACTAGCTTGACGATAATTCCCATGTGTCCTCGGGAGCGCTTTTCTCATTATAAGAAATTGTCCAAGCTTGTCCCTTGCTACAAAAAGGATTGGGCCACCTTGCTTCACCTTATTTACTTTCATTTCTTGTTACCCGTTACAAATTATCTTATCACAAAACTATCTCTTACCTACAATTTCAGTGCTTGCAGAGAATACCTTACTGAAAACCGCTTGTCATTTCCTTCTGCTCCTCGTTGGGTTCGACACTCTTACTTATCGAGAGGACTACGATAGATCCCCTATACTTGTGGGTCATCAAGACTCTTTTCTGGCGCCGTTACCGGGGAGTGAAGCGCCTTTGGTGAGTGGAACTTGGTAAGGAAACATTTATATAGTATGCTAAAATTTTCTGTCACTTGTTACTATGGAAAGTAATCCTTTGAGGGGCTTGTTCGGGGCATCTTCGCCCCGACCAGTAGAGCAAAGAGTTGCTCCTCAACCTACTGAAAATGTTTACTTTGAGATTCCTTCGGGTATGATAGAGTAACTGCTAGCTAATCCTTTTGCAGGAGATGGAACATTGCATCCCGATTTACACCTTATCTTTATGGATGAAGTTTGTGGATTATTTAAGCTTGCAGGTATTCCCGATGATGCTGTCAAAAGGAAGGTCTTCCCTTAAACTTTGAAGGGAGATGCATTGACATGATATAGGCTATGTGATGATACAGGATCTTGGAACTATAAACGATTGAAATTGGAATTTCACCAGAAGTTCTATCCTATGCATCTTGTTCATCGTGATCGTAATTACATATATAATTTCTGGCCTCGCGAAGGAGAAAGCATCGCTCAAGCTTGGGGGAGGCTTAAGTCAATGTTATATTCATGCCCCAATCATGAGCTCTCAAGAGAAATGATTATTCAAATTTTTTATGCTCGGCTTTCTCTCAATGATCGCACCATGCTCGATACTTCCTGTGCTGGTTCTTATATATTGAAGACTACTGAATTCAAGTGGGATTTACAGGAAAGAATTAAACGCAACTCTGAAGATTGGGGTTCCGACGATGGTAAGGAGTCAGGTATGACACCTAAGTTTGATTGTGTTAAATCTTTTGTGGATACCGATGCTTTTCATGGATTTAGCGCTAAATATGGACTTGACTCTGAGATAGTAGCTTCTTTCTATGAATCTTTTGCTGCTCACGTTGATCTCCCTAGGGAGAAGTGGTTTAAATATAATCCTCCCATTGAAGTAAAAGTAGTTGCACCTGTTACAGTTGAAGAAAAGACTATCACTTATAATGATCCTATTGTTCCTACTACTTATGTTGAGAAACCACATTTTCCTGTTAGGATAAAGGATCATGCTAAAGCTTCAAAAATGTTGTTCGTAAGAGTAATACTAGAACATATACACCCCCTGAGCAAATTAAAGTTGAACATAGTATTGCTATGGTTAAAGATCTCTTGGATGATAATATAGATGGGCATGTTATTTACTTCTATGGTGAAACTGCTAATATTGCTAGACCAGATGCTAAGATACATAGACCTGTTGTAGGCATGCCTGTTATTTCTGTTAAAATAGGAGATCATTGTTATCATGGCTTATGTGATATGGGTGCTAGTGCTAGTGCTATACCTTTTTTTCCTTATATAATGAAATTATGCATGATATTGCACCCGCTGAATTAGAAGATATTGGTGTTACAATTAAGCTTGCCAATAGGGATACTATTAAGCCATTTAGGATTGTTAGAGATGTTGAAGTCTTGTGTGGGAAAGTTAAATATCCTGCTGATTTTCTTGTTCTTGGTTCCCCACAAGATGACTTTGTCCCATTAGTTTTGGTAGACCCTTCTTGAATACTGTCAATGCTAAGATTGATTGAAAAGGATGTTGTTACAATTGGCTTGGGGGATATGAAACATGAGTTTAATTTTGCTAAGTTTCGTAGACAACCCCGTGATAAAGAATTACCTAGTAAGGATGAAATTATTGGTCTTGCTTCTATTGCCGTACCTCCTACTGATCCGTTAGAACAATATTTGCTAGACCATGAAAATGATATGTTTATGAATGAAAGAAGGGAAATAGATGAAGTATTCCTTCAACATGGTCCTATTCTGAAACACAACTTACTTGTTGAAATCCTAGGGGATCCTCCTCCACCCAGGGTGATCCCGTGTTTGAGCTCAAACCTTTACCTGATAATCTTAAATATGCTTATCTTGATGAAAAGAAGATATATCATGTTATTATTAGTGCTAACCTTTCAGAGCAAGACGAGGAAAGATTATTGAAAACTCTGAAGAAGCACCGTGCTGCTATTGGATATACTCTGGATGATCTTAAGGGCATTAGTCCCACTCTATGCCAACACAAAATAAAATTGGAGAAAGATGCCAAACCAGTTAGAGATCCTCAACGATGGTTAAAATAAAAGAAGTGGTAAGAAAGGAGATACTAAAGCTCCTTGAGGCAGGTATAATTTATCCTGTTGCTGATAGTGATTGGGTAAGTCCTATCCATTGTGTTCCTAAAAAGGGAGGTATTACTGTTGTTCCTAATGATAAAGATGAATTGATTCCGCAAAGAATTATTACAGGTTATAAGATGGTAATTGATTTCCGTAAATTAAATAAAGCTACTAAGAAAGATCATTACCCTTTACCTTTTATTGATCAAATGCTAGAAAGACTATCTAAACATACACATTTTTGCTTTCTAGATGGTTATTCTGGTTTCTCTCAAATACCTGTGTCAGTGGAGGATCAATCAAAAACTACTTTTACTTGCCCTTTCGGTACTTTTGCTTATAGACATATGCCTTTTGGGTTATCTAATGCACCTGCTACCTTTCAAAGATGCATGATGGCTATATTCTCTGACTTTTGTGAAAAGATTTGTGAGGTATTCATGGATGACTTCTCTGTTTATGGATCCTCTTTTGATGATTGCTTGAGCAACCTTGATCGAGTTTGCAAAGATGTGAAGACACTAGTCTCGTCTTGAATTGGGAAAAGTGCCACTTTATGGTTAATAAAGGCATTGTCTTGGGGCATAAAATTCCTGAAAGAGGTATTGAAGTTGATAAAGCTAAAGTTGATGCTATCGAAAAGATGTCGTGTCCCAAGGACATTAAAGGTATAAGAAGTTTCCTTGGTCATGCCGATTTTTATAGGAGGTTCATTAAGGACTTTTCTAAAATCTCTAGGCCTCTGACTAATTTATTACAAAAAGATATTCCTTTTGTCTTTGATGATGATTGTGTAGAAGCATTTGAAATACTTAAGAAGGCTTTGATCACCGCACCTATTGTTCAGCCACTTGATTGGAATTTACCCTTTGAAATTATGTGTGATGCTAGTGATTATGCTGTAGGTGTTGTTCTAGGGCAAAGAGTTGATAAGAAATTAAATGTTATCCAGTATGCTAGTAAAACTCTTGATACTGCCCAGAGAAATTATGCTACTACTGAAAAATAATTCTTAGCAGTTGTATTTGCATGTGATAAGTTCAGACCTTATATTGTTGATTCTAAAGTTACTATTCACACTGACCATGCTGCTATTAAATATCTTATGGAAAAGAAAGATGCTAAGCCCAGAGTTATTAGATGGGTCCTCTTGCTCCAAGAATTTGATTTGCATATCGTTGATAGAAAGGGAGCTGAGAACCCTATTGCAGACAACTTGTCTAGGTTAGAGAATGTTCTTGATGACCCGCTACCTATTGATGATAGCTTTCCTGATGAACAATTAGCGGTTATTAATGCTTCTCGTACCGCTCCATGGTATGCTAATTATGCTAATTACATTGTTGCTAAATTTATACCCCCCCGGTTTCACATACCAGCAAAAGAAAAAGTTCTTTTATGATTTAAGACATTACTTCTGGGATGACCCACACCTTTATAAAGAAGGAGTAGATAGTGTTATTAGACGTTGTGTACCCGAGCAAGAACAGGAATAGATCCTACGCAAGTGTCACTCCAAACCATATGGAGGGCACCACGCTGGAGATAGAATTGCACATAAGGTATTGCAATCTGGGTTTTATTGGCCTACTCTCTTCAGGATGCCCGTAAGTTTGTTTTGTCTTGTGATGAATGTCAAAGAATTGGTAATATTAGTAGACGTCAAGAAATGCCTATGAATTATTCACTTGTTATTGAGCCATTTGATGTTTGGGGCTTTGATTATATGGGACCTTTTCCTGCCTCTAATGGTTACACTCATATTCTAGTTGCTGTCGATTACGTTACTAAGTGGGTAGAAGCTATTCCAACTAGTAGTGCTGATCATAACACCTCTATTAAAATGCTTAAGGAAGTTATTTTTCTGAGGTTTGGAGTCCCTAGATACTTAATGACTGATGGTGGTTCACACTTTATTCATGGTGCTTTCCGTAAGATGCTTGCTAAATACGACGTTAATCATAGAATTGCATCTCCATATCACCCGCAGTCTAGTGGTCAGGTAGAATTGAGCAATAGAGAGCTCAAATTAATTTTGCAAAAGACTGTCAATAGGTCTAGAAAGAATTGGTCCAAAAAACTTTATGATGCATTATGGGCCTATAGAACTGCATATGAAAATCCTATGGGTATGTCTCCGTATAAGATGGTTTATGGAAAAGCATGTCATTTACCTCTCGAACTAGAACATAAAGCATATTGGGCTATTAAGGAGCTCAACTATGATTTCAAACTTGCCGGTGAGAAGAGGTTATTTGATATTAGCTCACTTGATGAATGGAGAACCCAAGCTTATGAAAATGCCAAGTTGTTTAAAGAAAAAGTTAAAAGGTGGCATGACAAAAGGATACAAAAGTGTGAGTTTAATGTGGGTGATTATGTATTGCTATACAACTCTCGTTTAAGATTTTTTGCAGGAAAACTTCTCTCCAAATGGGAAGGTCCTTACGTTATCGAGGAAGTCTATCGTTCCGGTGCCATAAAAATCAACTACTTCGAAGGCACAAGTTCGAGGGTGGTGAACGGTCAAAGAATCAAACATTATATCTCAGGTAATCCTATCAATGTTGAAACTAATATTATTGAGACCGTAACCCCGGAGGAATACATAAGGGATACTTTCCAGAATGTTTCAGACACCGAAAAGGAATAGGTATGTGGTATGGTAAGTAAACCGACTCCAAAACAAATCTATTAAAGAGCTCAACTATGATTTCAGACTTGCCGGTGAGAAGAAGTTATTTGATATTAGCTCACTTGATGAATGGAGAACCCAAGCCTATGATAATGCCAAGCTGTTTAAAGAAAAAGTTAAAAGATGGCATGACAAAAGAATTCAAAAGCGAGAATTTAACGTAGGTGATTATGTGTTGTTATTCAACTCTCGTTTAAGATTTTTTTTGCAGGAAAACTTCTCTTTAAGTGGGAAGGTCCTTGCGTTATCGAGGAGGTCTATCGTTTCGGTGCCATAAAAATCAACTACTTCGAAGGCACAAGTCCGAGGGTGGTGAACGATCAAAGAATCAAACATTATATCTCAGGTAATCCTATCAATGTTGAAACTAATATTATTGAGACCGTAACCCCGGAGGAATACATAAGGGATACTTTCCACAACGTTTCAGACACCGAAAAGGAATAGGTATGTGGTACGGTAAGTAAACCGACTCCAAAACAAATCTAATGGCAATTTTTCTTTGTTTTGGAATATTTAAGAATTTTGGAAAGCAAGAAGTAATCCGGAAAGGACACGAGGCCTCCACGAGGGTGGAGGGTGCGGCCCCCTACTGGGCGCGCCCCCCTGTCTTGTGGGCACCTCGTGTGCCTCCCAGACTTCGTTTTCTTGCAAGTTACTTCTTTTGGTCGACAAAAATTCATTATATAATCTCCCGAAGGTTTTGACCACCGTATCACACAAAAATCTTCTGTTTTCTTTTTGAGCTATTTTCTGACAGATCTAGAGCACCATGACGTCTCCAAGCGCTCCCAAGGACAAGTTTTTCAAGAGGGTTATCAACCCCTATCTCGCGGAGGTGCTGCAACACCCTCAAACCATTGAGATGCATGAGGGGGTGCTGCACATCCGCGATGTGGATGAACCAAGGCGTACCGGAAGCGTGGAGACAAAGCTCGAAGCTATGGGGCAACAAGTTTTCAAGTGTCAAGGGATGGTGGAGCGGACTCAACGCCAACTAGATGATGATCGCAGAATTCACCAACAACCACGAGCTAGACGCCAATAACATTGGGGATACCATCTTCAAGCTTCATGAGAAAATCGAGCACCTTCAGGCCCAGATCTATGACCTGCAAAACCAAAACTGTGAGTATGAATATAGACTCAAGAGGATGAGTTTGGTTGCAGATTTGAGGATCCTGTACACTCGATTATCCTTCTATGATGGTGAGCCTATGCCTTGGAAGATGGACGACAAGCCTACATCATCAACAACTCCTTCTTCACCACCTCCGAGGACATAATCACATGGGTATGTGCACTCCCCTTGTAGTATCACCATCACACTCCTATCTTTACCCTTTTTCTTAGTTCGATCCTTTTAGTAATATCTTAATCTAGTAGATTGAAGTTTTGGTTTGAATTAGTTTTGAGTTTTGCTTTGTGATCTCTCTATGTAACCGAGTCCGTGAGCTATATAATAAAGATTAGTGTTGAGTCAAGGGCTTTGCTATCTTGCTATGATCTTGAGAAAATAGAAAGAATAAAAAGGATAAAAAAGGTTCATATTGATCTTATGGATAGTAATGACTTCACATATAAAGAGTATGAGGCTTAAAAGTTGTTGAGAGTTGACAAACATAGTTTTGGTCATTGTTGCAATTAATAGGAAGTAATAAAGAAAGAGAGGTTTTCACATATAAATATACTATCTTGGACATCTTTTATGATTGTGAGCACTCATTAAGTATGACATGCTAAAGAGTTGATGTTGGACAAGGAAGACAATGTAATGGTTTATGTTTTCTCACATCTCAGTTAAAGTATATTGTCATGGATCATTCCAACATGTTGAGCTTGCCTTTCCCCCTCATGCTAGCCAAATTCCTTGCACCAAGTAGAGATACTACTTGCGCTTCCAAATATCCTTAAACCCAGTGTTGCCATAAGAGTCCACCATACCTACCTATGGATTGAGTAAGATCCTTCAAGTAAGTTGTCATGTTGCAAGCAATAAAAATTTCTCTCTAAATATGTATAACTTATTAGTGCGGAGAAAATAAGCTTTATACGATCGTGTGATATGGAAGTAATAAAAGCGACAGACTGCATAATAAAGGTTCATATCACAAGTGGCAATATAAAGTGACGTTCTTTTGCATTAAGATTTTGTGCATCCAACCCTAAAAGCACATGACAACCTCTGCTTCCCTCTGCGAAGGGTCTATCTTTTACTTTATGTCTTTTACATTATGCATGAGTCAAGGTGATCTTCACCTTTCCCTTTTTCATTTTATCCTTTGGCAAGCACCTCGTGTTGGAAAGGTCCTGATACATATATCCATGGATGTAAGTTAGCATGAACTATTATTGTTGACATCACCCAAAGGTGAATACGTTGGGAGGCAACACAATAAGCCCCTATCTTTCTCAGTGTCCGATTAAAACTCCATAACCATAGGTATTGCGTGAGTGTTAGCAATTGTAGAAGACTATATGATAGTTGAGCATGCGGACTTGCTGAAAAGCTCTATTCTTGACTCTTTCTGATGTTATGATAAATTGCAATTACTTCAATGACTGAGATTATAGTTTGCTAGTTCTCAATGAAGTTTCTGAATCATACTTGACATTGTGAATAGATTGTTACTTGAGCATAAGAAATCATATGACAAAATCCTTATATGTTGTTGTTATAAGAATGATCATGATGCCCTCATGTCCGTATTTTTTTTTATCGACACCTCTATCTCTAAACATGTGGACATATTTTTCGATTTCGGCTTCCGCTTGAGGACAAGCGAGGTCTAAGCTTGGGGGAGTTGATACGTCCATTTTGCATCATGCTTTTATATCAATATTTATTGCATTATGGGCTGTTATTACACGTTATGTCACAATACTTATGGCTATTCTCTCTTATTTTACAAGGTTTATCATGAAGAGGGAGAATGCCGGCAGCTGGGATTCTGGCTGGAAAAGGAGCAAATATTGGAAACTTATTCTACACAGCTCCAAAAATCCTAAAACTCCATGAAAGTCATTCTTGGAATTAATAAGAATTATTGAGCGAAGAAAATACCAGAGGGGCCCCACACCCTGGCCAGGAGGGTGGGGGGCGCCCCCCCCCCTACTAGGCGCGCCCCCTATCTCCTGGGCCCCCTGTTGGCCCTCCGGTGCCCATCTTCTGCTATATGAAGGCTTTTACCCTGGAAAAAATCATAAGCAAGCTTACAAGACGAAACTCCGCAGCCACGAGGCGGAACCAATCTAGGGCTCCGGCGGAGCTGTTCTGCCGGGGAAACTTTCCTCCGGAAGGGGAAATCATCACCATCGTCATCACCAACGATCCTCTCATTGGGAGGGGGTCAATATCCATCAACATCTTCACCAGCACCATCTCCTCTCAAAACCCTAGTTCATCTCTTGTATCCAATCTTGTATCAAAACCACAAATTGGTACCTGTGTTTGCTAGTAGTGTTGATTACTCCTTGTAGTTGATGCTAATTGGTTTACTTGGTGGAAGATCATATGTTCAGATCCTTAATGCATATTAATACTCCTCTGATCATGAACATGAATATGCTTTGTGAGTAGTTACGTTTGTTCTTGAGGACATGGGTGAAGTCTTGCTATTAGTAGTCATGTGAATTTGGTATTCGTTCGATATTTTGATGAGATGTATGTTGTCTCTCCTCTAGTGGTGTTATGTGAACATCGACTACATGACACTTCACCATTATTTGGGCCTAGAGGAAGGCATTGGGAAGTAATAAGTAGATGATGGGTTGCTAGAGTGATAGAAGCTTAAACCTTAGTTTATGCGCTGCTTTGTAAGGGCCTGATTTGGATCCACTAGTTTCATGCTATGGTTAGGTTTACCTTAATACTTCTTTTGTAGTTGCGGATGCTTGCAATAGGGGTTAATCATAAGTGGGATGCTTGTCCAAGAAAGGGTAGTACCCAAGCACCGGTCCACCCATATATCAAATTATCAAAGTATCGAACGCGAATCATATGAGCGTGATGAAAACTAGCTTGACGACAATTCCCATGTGTCCTCGGGAGCGCTTTTCTCATTATAAGAAATTGTTCAGGCTTGTCCTTTGCTACAAAAAGGACTGGGCCACCTTGCTGCACCTTATTTACTTTCATTGCTTGTTACCCTTACAAATTATCTTATCACAAAACTATCTGTTACCTACAATTTCAGTGCTTGCAGAGAATACCTTACTGAAAACCGCTTGTCATTTCCTTCTACTCCTTGTTGGGTTCGACACTCTTACTTATCGAAAGGACTATGATAGATCCCCTATACTTGCGGGTCATCAATCTACTACTTTTACTCCACACATCGACTGCTATCTAGCATGCATCTAGTGTATTAAGTTCATGGGAAAAATGGAGTAATGCAATAAGAACGATGGCATGATGTAGACGAGATTTGTTTATCTATTGTGGAGATATAGATCTCATATTATTATCCTTAGTAGCAATGATACATACGTGTCGGTTTCCCTTCTGTCACTGGGATCAAGCACCGTAAGATCGAACCCACTACGAAGCACCTCTTCCAATTGCAAGATAAATAGATCAAGTTGGCCAAACAAAACCCAAATACCGAAGAAGAAATACGAGGCTATAAGCAATCATGCATATAAGAGATCAAAGAAGACTCAGGTAACTTTCATGGATAAAAACATAGATCTGTTCATAAACTCAAAGTTCATTGGATCCCAACAACAGACCGCAAAAAGACTTACATCGTATAGATCTCCAACAGACCATTGTATTGATAATCAAGAGAGATAGAGGAATCCATCTAGCTACTAACTACGGACCCAAAGGTCTATAAAGAACTACTCACGCATCATCGGAGAGACACCAATGGAAGTGGTGAACCCCTCCATGACGGTGTCTAGATTGGATCTGGTGGTTCTGGACTCTGCAGCGGATGGAATTGATTTTCATCAACTCCCCTAGGGTTTCAGGAATATTGGGGTATTTATAGAGCAAAGCGGCGGTTCAGGGGGCACCCGAGGTGGGCACAACCCACCAGGGCGCGCCCTGGTGGGTGCTACTCCCCTCGAGCCACCCTCCAGGTGCTTCCTTGGCCCATTGGATGTCTTCCGGCCCTAAAAAATCCTCCAGGAATTTTGTTGCGTTTGGACTCCATTTGATATTGATTTCCTACGAAGTAAAAAACATGCAGAAAACGGCAACTAGCACCGGGCACTATGTCAATAGGTTAGTACCAAAAAATGATATAAAATGATTATAAAATGATTGTAAAACATCCAAGAATGATAATATAACAACATGGAACAATCAAAAATTATAGATACGTTGGAGACATATCAGCATCCCCAAGCTTAATTCCTGGTCGTCCTCGAGTAGGTAAATGATAAAAGCAGAATTTTTGATGTGGAATGCTGCCTAACATGTTCATCACATTTCTTTTCTTTATAGCTTGGACATATGGACCTTATATGATTCAAAGCAATAGTCTAGTTTTGACATGAAGACTTTAATACTCAAGCATACCAACAAGCAACCATGTCTTTCAAAATATCAACACTAAAGCAAGTTATCCCTAGCCCATCATGCTCAATCATTGACCCATTCATGAAACACACTCGAATATTAGCTACACCCAATGCTCAAATACGATCTTAGTGCCCCTTAGTTGGTGCTTTATAAGAGAAGATGGAGACTCAAGTTCAAAATAAAAATTGCATAAGTAAAATAAAGGCTCTTCGCGGAGGGAAGTAGGGATTTGTAGAGGTGTCAGAGCTCAAAGCTTAAATTGAGAGATAAAAAATATTTTCGAGAGGCATACTTTTCCCACCAACGAAAACGACTTGGAGCATCCCAACACTTTCCATGCTAGATACATCATAGGCGGTTCCGAAACAAAAAATAAAGTATATTCCTTTTTCCACCATTACTTTCACTTTCCATGGCTAACCGTATCCACGGGTGCCCTCCATACGAAAACTTTCCAAGGAATTTATTATTTGACAACATAAAGTAAATTCATTATTCATTTCGGGACTAGGCATCCCTAGTACCCTTGCCGTACTCTCGCGCAATGCAAGTGAATAAACACTCATCGTGAGAATAACACATCTAGCATGGAAAATATTGGCTACCTTTACCGCTTCGCGAGCAATAGAGCACACAAAAGAGAAACTTATTTTGAACATTAGAGATGGCACATGCAAATTTGCTTAGAACGACATGGAAATACCGCATATAGGTAGGTATAGTGGACTCATATGTCAAAACTGGTTTAAAGGGTTTTGGATGCACAAGTAGTGATCATACTTAGTACAAAATGAAGGCTAGCAAAAAGATTGAGAAACGACCAACCAAAAAGCAAAAAATCTCGTACCCAAGCATTAAGCATAAGTAACACTATAACATCCCAAATTTTTGGAATGTTATACATAGGTCATCATATGCATATCGTATTTTTAATTGCATTTTTGTCGATCCTAGAAACTCTAAGCAACTCAAGGACCCACGGAGAGAGTTGGGGTTTCATTTATTTTCATATTTGAATTTTCTCAAATTTGAAAAGAGGATCATTTTGGTTTTAATCATTTTCTCTCCGAATATTTCCAATATCAAAATAAAAGAGAGGAGATAGAATGACTTCTCCAAAATAAAAGAAATATTGGAGAAAAAATGTTAAAATCAATTAATTGATTTTATTTGGTTTTATTCCTATTTTATTTGAATTAGAAAAATATGCATGTTTCCAAGATTGCATTTTTAGGCCAGAAAAATGTTCACTTTGTTCTAAATATTTTATTTAGACGGTGAAAAATGTTTTTGGCATTTTAGATTTTATTTTATTTTATTAGGATTTTTCTGTTTCGGTGGAATTATTAAAAAAAAGTTTCCCGGACCGCACTGGGCCGAAGGCCCAGCCGGCCCGCTCCGCCACCACAAGAGAAAGTATGGACAAGGAAAGTACAATTCAGGAGCTCAATAGAGACCTCGTTTTACCCCGAACTCGGGAGGACACATTCACCATAACCATGGAGGCCATAATTCCAATGGAGGGAGTTCGCATAACCATAGTGGCCCCAAGAATGGGAATGGGAATGGAGGAAGCAGCAGCCAGAACCGTTCCAACCCAGCAACGCCCGCCAAGAAGGATCTAAGTCACATTACTTGTTTCAAGTGCGGGAAGAATGGACATTACGCCACTGAATGTTCTGAAGCAAAGAATGGAAATAGCAATGGAAGCTCTGGGAAGAAGCCCAACCCTTTCAACAGGGGACAAGTGAACCACATTAGCGTGGAGGAGGTTGAAGAGCAGCCAGATGCAGTTATAGGTAAGTTTTTGGTTAAGTCATTTACTGCAATCGTTCTTTTTGATACTAGTGCATCGCATTCATACATATCAAGGGGATTTGTGGATAAGTATAAGCTGCCCACCAAAGTTCTTAGGACACCTATGTTAGTAAGCTCGCCAGGAGCGGAGCATATAGCAAGCCAATGATGTTTTCAGATGCCATTGACCATAGGTAGGCATGTTTTCCCCTCGGATCTGATAGTTCTGGAGTCGCAAGGATTGGATGTGATTTTGGGTATGGATTGGTTATCGATGTATGGAGGAAACATCAATTGCGCCAGTAAGTTAATTATGCTCACCACCCCAGAAGGAATAAGGATCAAGTATGTATCCCGACATGTGCTGAAGAGGACTCAAGTAAATTCCTTATCAGGAGTTGTATAGGAGGAAGTACCAGTGGTGAAGGATTACCCCGATGAATTTCTAGAGGAGTTGCCAGGCATGCCACCAGATCGAGACATTGAGTTTTGATTGAGCTTTTGCCAGGCACCGGGCCAATATCAAAGAGACCATATCGGATGCCCGCAAAGGATTTGGAGGAAATTAAGAAGAAGATTAAGGAGTTACTGGATAAAGGTTACATTCGACCAAGTTCGTCACCTTGGGGAGCCCCAGTACTTCTAGTGGAGAAGAAGGATGGATCATTAAGGATGGCTGTTGATTATTGTGCATTGAACAAAGTGATGATCAAGAATAAGTACCCACTGCCGATGGTCAATGATTTGTTTGACCAGTTGCAAGTAGCTAAAGTTTTCTCCAAGATCGATCTGCAATCAGGATACCATCAGATGAAGATTCGAGAGCAGGATATACCTAAGACAGCTTTTACCACAAGGTACGGGCTATACAAGTATACCGTTATGTCATTTGGTCTGACTAACGCGCCTGCCTATTTCATGAACATGATGAACAAGGTGTTTATGGAGTTTTCGGATAAGTTCGTCTTGGTGTTCATTGATGACATATTGGTCTACTCGAAGAATGAAGAGGAGCATAAGAAACATTTGTGTTTGGTTCTTGAGAAGCTCAGGGAACATTAGTTGTATGCCAAGTTTAGCAAGTGTAAGTTTTGGTTGAAGGAAGTTGGATTTCTCGGACATGTTATATCCGGAGAAGGATAGCAGTAGACCCCACCAAGGTTGTTTTTGTAACTAAATGGGTAGCACCCACATCAGTTGGAGAGATCAGGAGTTTTCTTGGACTTGCAGGTTATTATAGGAGGTTCATAGAGAATTTCTCTAGGATTGCAAAGCCCATGACAGAGTTGTTGAAGAAGGACACCAAGTTCAAATGGACCGAGGAGTGTGAAGCCAGTTTTTAGGAGTTGAAGAAACGTTTGGTTACAGCCCCAGTGCTGATTCTTCCAGACCAACGAAAGAATTATCAAGTGTATTGCGACGCTTCACGTCGAGGACTTGGAGCAGTGCTTATGCAGGAGGGAAGAGTTGTTTCATATGCCTCACGACAGCTTAAACCTCATGAGTTAAATTATGCTACTCATGATTTGGATTTAGCAGCCGTAGTGCATGCGTTGAAGACATGGAGACATTTTCTCATCGGAAACCATTGTGAGGTATACACGGATCATAAGAGTTTGAAATATATCTTCACGCATAAGGAGTTGAACCTCAGGCAAAGAAGATGGTTGGAGCTCATTAAGGATTATGATATGAAATTGCAGTATGATCCTGGAAAGGCTAATGTAGTAGCTAATGTGTTGAGTCGCAAGAGTTATGTTAATACGCTCATGACCGGAGGATTACCCAAGGAGTTAGCAGAGGATATTCGCGAGCTATGTTTGGAAATAGTTCCGAGAGGTTATGTAGCACCATTGGAAATTTAGTCCACTTTGATGAGTAATATCAGAGAAGCCCAGAAGACCGACAAGGAGATTGCCGAGATAAAGGAAAGGATGAGCAAAGGAAAGGCTAAAGGATTTCGTGAGGATGAGCACGAAACTTTATGGTTTGAGGATCGCGTATATGTGCCTAATGACCCCGAGATCAGGAAGTTGATTCTGCAGGAGGCCCATGATTCGCCGTACTCGATTCACCCAGGAAACACTAAAATGTATTGGATTTGATGGAAAGTTTCTGGTGGACAGGAATGAAGAATGATATTGCCGAGTATGTAGCAGTATGTGATGTATGCCAAAGAGTTAAGGCAGAGCATCAGAAGCCAGCAGGATTGCTACAGCCATTGCCGATACCCGAATGGAAGTGGGACAAGCTTGGCATGGATTTTATCATGGGATTGCCCAGGACTCGTTCAGGCTATGACTCTATATGGGTTGTAGTCGATCAATTGACGAAAGTAGCTCATTTCATTCCAGTGAAGACCACTTATACAAGTGCGAAGTTGGCAAAGATATACATGACCAGGATCGTATGTCTGCATGGAGTTCCAAGGACCATTGTATCAGATAGAGGAACCCAGTTTACCTCAAAGTTCTTGAATCAATTGCATGAGACTTTGGGTACTAGGCTAGAGTTCAGTACAACATTTCATCCACGGACAGATGGACAGACCGAGAGAGTCAATCAGATTCTGGAGGACATATTGAGAGCTTGTGCGCTAGATTATGGATCTAGTTGGGATGATAACTTGCCGTATGCAGAGTTCTCTTATAACAACAGTTATCAAGCTAGTTTGAAGATGGCCCCTTTCGAAGCCTTGTACAGAAGGAGGTGCAGGACACCGTTATTATGGGATGAAGTTGGAGACCGTTAGTTGTTTGGACCAGATTTGATTAAGGAGTCTGAAGAGAAGGTTAAACTAATTCGGGATAGACTCAAGGTAGTCCAGTCCAGGCAGAAGAGTTATGCAGATTCTAAACTCAAGGGGACAGTTTACAAAGTCGGAGGCAAAGTATACCTTCGTGTATCCCTCCTTCGAGGTGTTAAATGATTTGGAGTTAAGGGAAAGCTAGCACCATGTTTTGTGGGACCATAAAAAGTTTTGAAGCGCATGGGAGAAGTTGCTTACAAGCTGGAATTGCCAGAAGGATTGTCAGGAGTTCACGATGTGTTTCACATTTCCCAGTTGAAGAAGTGCCACACAGAGATGGCCGATATTCCTTTGAGAGATACAGTTCCACTGGAAGCGATTCAGTTGGATAGTGATTTGACCTACGAGGAGAAACCGGTGAAGATTCTCGAGTATGCCAGCCGAGTCACACACAGCAAGGTTATAAAGTTTTGCAAAGATCAGTGGAGCCACCATACCGAGGAGGAAGCCACCTGTGAACAAGAGGAAGATCTACGGAAGGGCCACCCACACCTATTTTCTAGCCAACCTGAATCTCGAGGGCGAGATTCATCTTAAGGGGGGTAGGTTTGTACCATCCCAAATTTTTAATTTGAATGTTATACATAGGTCATCATATGCATATCATATTTTTAACTGCATTTTGGTCGATCCTAGAAACTCTAAGCAACTCAAGGACCCACGGAGAGAGTTGGGGGTTTCATTTATTTTCATATTTGAATTTTCTCAAATTTGAAAAGAGGATCATTTTGGTTTTAACCATTTTCTCTCCGAATATTTCCAATATCAAAATAAAAGAGAGGAGATAAAATGACTTCTCCAAAATAAAAGAAATATTGGAGAAAAAAATGTTAAAATCAATTAGTTGATTTTATTTGATTTTATTGCTATTTTATTTGAATTAGAAAATTATGCATGTTTCCAAAATTGCATTTTTAGGCCAGAGTCGGCCCGCTCCGTCGCCGCCTTCCCCGCCGGGCGCCGCCGTGCCCGCGGCGGACTCCGCTCGGAGTCCGGCTTCGAGCTGCTGCGCCGCCCCCTGCCGCAAGCCACCGCCCCCCGGGCCTTTGAAGCCCGAGCCGCCGCCCCCCGTCCCCCACAGCGCCCC
>NC_057795.1:251996152-252042403 GCF_018294505.1 Triticum aestivum
CCTCCCCGTCCCGCGCCGCCGACCGCCCGGCCCGCCGGAGCCACTGCCGCCGCCACTCGACACTGCCGCCGACGATGACATCGCCGGAGGTAGCCGCCAACGCCATCGTCATTTTTTTAAAAAAACGTCCCAGTTTTTTTAAGAAACCCTAGATCTGTTTTTTAGATAGATCGGTTCAGTTTTCCGTCGGTTTATTTATTTAGCGGATGTTCGTCCGTTCATTCGTTTTAATGAATGTTGTTCGCCAGTTAGGTTCAGACAGCGAACGTTTGTTCATTAGTCTGTTCATTTCGTTTTATTTTCTAGGGTTTATCTGCGATTATTTTCGATCGTGATTTCTGCCCTGATCTTCGTTCTAGTGTAACTTTTTGCTCGTTTATCCAAATTAGATGAAACCAACACCTAAATCTTCGTCTCGAAGCCCCCTTTATGTTTAACCAACTTGAACATGATTTTGGTACTGTAAAATTTGACTTTAGTCCAGATTAGTAAACGAATCTTGTTTCGCTCATTTCTTGAGTTTCGTTGCCCTGTTTGAGTTGATTCTTTTTGCTAGTTGAAGCCCTTCAGTAGAGCTTTCTGTTTCTTTTTATTTGAATTTTACCCGTGCTTCTTGCTGGAGTGCTTATGTATGCTATTGTTTGTTTGTGATAGAATTCCTGGAGTGCGAAGCGTGCTACTACGAGTCTCTAGGTTTTGCAGATCATCAGCGAGGCAAGTAACACTTTGATCATATCCCTTTATTACCCAGTTTTTATGCATTAGTACCAATCCTCAAACATTGCATGGTTAGGAGCTGATTAACATGTGGGTTGGGAAGTAGATGATGAGGTAGAACCTAGTGTCCTTTTATTATCAAACCTTTGTGAGTCGCTTCTACGTTATGCTCAGGATTGCTGTGCTATGCTCGTAGACGTGGATTGGGTGAGTGTATCCATGACAGATATGAGGATTGTTAATTAATGGTTAACTTAAGGTGGCCAGTTAAATACACATCTGGATGGATTGGTTGCAGGCACCTGGAGAATCCAGTGTTATCCTAGGATACACCGGAGTACCCGTGTGATCATCCTACGGTGATAGAGGCAAAGGTGTCCCGCCTTTCAATGAGATGGTGATTATCGTTTTGGAGGAGTAGACTTTGACAATCCGACTATGTACGTGCGAGGACGTCGCGCCTTAGCAATCGCTAAACCAACTCCGAGAGGTTATTGACGAGGCCGGAGCACGATCAACCTAACCACGAGGGTCTATCTCTTGTTCCCCCACACATATGGACTCTAAAAACAGCCTATACTCAAGTATTTCGAAATTACATGGGCCTGGCCCAATAATAAGGTGACGCGGCACCTAAAATAGCCTCTGGACGAAAGTGATGAAGTAGCATCTTGTATATTTCATCCAAGGCTTCATGCACTCATTATGGTGGCTTCAACGTCCTGAAATCATCACGTGTAACTCCGTTCTTGTTCCCCTTGCGCATGCCATCATCTCCATGCTTGTTCTTGCTCCAATGTTCATCCTTCTCCAAGCTAGGCCCTTCATTTGTAAGCAAAACAAATGTATCCAATTTAGGCAGCATCATATTCTCATGAACATTACATTCATTACCAAGAAACGAAAGTACCTTGTAATTTAATTGGCGTGCACGAGCTCTAGTAATTGGTCCAGTATGTATAGCAGCAGGGACTGTGGGTGTAACAATGGTATTGACTTCCTCATCATCCTCCCCTTCTTCAAATGAAGACATCCTCGATGGAAGCTCATCTTCCTCACCCAAATAAGGCTTCAAATCTGCAATGTTAAAAGTGGGACTAACCCCAAAATCTGCAGGCAGCTCAAGTTTATATGCATTATAATTTATTTTCTCCAACACCTTAAAAGGACCATCAGCATGTGGCATTAGCTTTGATTTGCACAAATCAGGAAATCTATCCTTACGCAAATGTAACCAAACAAGATCTCCAGGTGCAAACACAACATGTTTTCTACCCTTATCTCCAGCAAGTTTATATTTAGCATTCATACGCTCAATGTTTTCCTTAGTTAACTCATGCATTTTTAAGATCAATTTAGCACGTTGTTTAGCATCAAAATTAACCTTCTCCGAAGATGGAAGAGGCAACAAACCAATAGGTGCACGAGGTAGGAAACCATACACAATTTCAAAAGGGCACATCTTAGTAGTAGAATGCAATGAACGATTATAAGCAAATTCAATACGAGGCAAGCATTCTTCCCACATTTTCTTATTATTCTTCAAAACAGACCTAAGCATAGTAGACAATGTTCTATTGACTACTTTAGCTTGTCCATCAGTTTGGGGGTGACAAGTAGTACTAAAAAGCACTTTAGTCCCTAACTTAGCCCATAAACATCTCCAAAAGTGGCTAAGAAATTTAGTATCACGATCTGAAACAATAGTATTTGGCACACCATGGAAGCGAATAATTTCACGAAAGAACAAATCAGCAACATTAACAGCATCGTCGCTTTTATGACATGGCATAAAGTGTGCCATTTTCGAGAATCTATCAACGACAACAAATATGCTATCCCTCCCCTTCTTTGTTCGAGGTAAACCTAAAACAAAGTCCATAGATATATCCTCCCAAGGAACACCAGGTACAGACAAAGGCATATATAAACCATGAGGATTGAGTCATGACTTAGCTTTTTGACATGTAGTGCAGCGAGCAACAAAGCGCTCAACATCCATCTCATCTTTGGCCAAAAGAAATGTGTAGCAAGTACGTCCTTCGTCTTCTTCACGCCAAAGTGTCCCATTAATCCTCCTCCATGCGCCTCCTGCAACAACAAAAGACGAACGGAGCTAGCTGGAATGCATAGCTTGTTAGCACGGAACACAAATCCATCATTAACTACGAACTTGTTCCATGTTCTACCTTCTTTACAATTCTGTAGTACATCTTTAAAATCAGCATGATGCACATATTGATCTTTGATGGTCTCCAAACCAAATATTTTGAAGTCAAGTTGTGAAAGCATAGTATAGCGACGAGACAATGCATCAACAATAACATTTTCTTTACCCTTCTTGTGTTTAATGACATAAGGGAAAGTCTCAATGAATTCAACCCATTTAGCATGTCTATGATTCAGTTTAGCTTGACTTTTAATATGTTTCAAAGATTCATGATCAGAATGTATAACAAATTCTTTGGGCCATAAATAATGTTGCCATGTTTATAAAGTCCGAACAAGAGCATATAATTCTTTATCATAAGTAGAATAGTTCAGACTAGGCCCACTCAATTTTTCAGAAAAGTATGCAACAGGTTTGCCATCTTGTAATAACACACCTCCTAATCCAATTCCACTAGGATCACATTCAAGCTCAAATGTCTTATTAAAATCAGGAAGTTGGAGTAAAGGAGCATGTGTCAACTTATCTTTCAACACCGTGAAGGCTTCTTCCTGTGCGGTACCCCAAACAAAAGGCACATTCTTCTTTGTAAGCTCACTGAGGTGCAGCAATGGTGCTAAAATCTCTCACAAAACGCCTATAGAATCCAGCGAGGCCAAGAAAATCCTCACTTGTGTGACCGTTTTGGGCTGCAGCCAACTCTCAATAGCTTCAATCTTGGCTTTATCAACTTCAATTCCCTGTGGAGTAACAACATAGCCAAGAAAAGACACTCGGTCGGTGCAAAAGGTGCACTTCGCAAGGTTACCAAACAAACGTGCATCACATAGAGGAATAAAAACAACACGTAAATGTTCCAAATGTTCCTCCAAAGATCTGCTATAAATCAATATGTCATCAAAGTAAACTACCACAAATCGTCCAATGAAAGCACGTAAAACTTCGTTCATTAATCTCATGAAAGTATTAGGTGCATTAGTTAACCCAAAAGGCATGACTAACCACTCAAATAATCCAAACTTAGTTTTAAATGCTGTTTTCCATTCATCCCACAATTTCATACAAATTTGATGGTATCCACTACGCAAATCAACTTTGGAGAATATTGTAGAGCCACTCAATTCATCAAGCATATCATCTAGCCTAGGAATAGGATGACGATAACGAATAGTAATATTATTGATGCCTCTACAATCAACACACATACGCGAGGTACCATCCTTTTTCGGCACTAGAATAATAGGAACAACACAAGGACTAAGGGATTCGCGTATATAACCTTTGTCGAGAAGCTACGCATAATCTCCTTTGTCTCTTCTGGATTGGTACGGTATGGCGTACGGTTTGGCAGTGAAGCACCGGGAATTAAGTCAATCTGATGCTCAATCCCTCGAATAGGCGGTAATCTCGGTGGCACGTCTTGTGGAAAGACATCAGCGAACTCCTGCAAAATGTTAGTGATAGCAGGAGGCAAAGAGGAAGACACGTCCTCGAATGAAAATAATGCCTCTTTGCACACAAAAGCATAGCAAACAGATTTGTTGAAATCTAGCTCATTAATATCAGATTTGGTGGCAAATAAACATGCACTTTTCAATTTAATTTCAGAAGCAACACTAGATGGTTTATTATTAGGCTTCATTTGTTGCTCAAATTCTTTTGCCACAATCTGATTTTCACTCTTATTCTTCTCATGTTTTGCTTTATTAGCTCTATTAATATCATCTTTCAAAATGGAATCAGGAGTCATAGGAAGCAAAGTAATATTTTTATCCTTATGAACAAGAGTATACTGATTGTTTCTACCATGGTGTACATATTTTTTATCAAATTGCCATGGTCGACCAAGTAATAAGGAACATGCTTGCATAGGTACCACATCACAATCAACATAATCAGCATACATAGAGATACTAAAATGCACACGAACAGTACGTGTTACCTTAACCTTGCCGCTGTTGTTGAACCATTGGATGTAGTAAGGATGTGGATGTCGTCTTGTGGTGAGAGATAGCTTCTCCACCATCTCCATGCTAGCCAAGTTGTTGCAGTTCCCTCCATCTATGATGACGCGCACAGAACGTTCCTTCACAACTCCCTTTGTATGTAACAAATTATGCCTCTGATTTTGCTCAGCTTGTGTAACCTGCACACTCAAAACACGTTGAGCAACTAAACATTCATACCTGTCAGCATCTTCAGGAGCCATGTATTGCGTCTCATGATTAGAATCATCTCCACCGTGTTCTTCACTTGTAATGACAGCCAAAGTCTCCTCATCATAGTCACTAGCGGACTCATACCCAGCATCCTCAGTAGCAACCATCACATGCCGAGATTTGCATTCTTGCGCATAATGTCCTCTTCCCTTACAACGATGACAAATGATATCACTTGTGTGCCCTATTGATGCCATGGAAGAAGAAGAACTCTGTGCAGGCCCGGCAGGTGCGTTCTTGGCAGATAGTGGTGGTTGTGCCTGGTTTCTTGTATCACGGCTGAAGGTGGCACCTGATGGAGGTGCTAGTGTAGTGGAAGTAGAAGATGCATGCAGTGTCCATGATGAAGGTCGACCTGTAGAAAAGTTAGTTCGCGCCAATGCTTGTCAATCCTGCACTACTTCATGTTCAGCTTTACAAGCAAGATGGAATAAACGAGTGATATTAGTATACTCCTTATACTTTAGAATGGTCTGAATCTCTCTATTTAAACCACCCATAAAACGTGCAAGCATAGCTTCATTCTCCTCAACAATACCACATCTAATCATGCCAGTTTGTAATTCCTGATAATATTCTTCTACAGAATTTTTCCCTTGTCTCAAACGCTGCAGTTTTTGAAGCAATTCACGTTGATAATATGGTGGAACCCAACGAGTACGCATAGCAGTTTTCAAAGCAGCCCAAGAAGCTGGAATAGGATATAATCTACAATGTTCAGACCACCATACACATGCAAAACTAGTGAAAGCACAAACAGCAGCAGCAACTCGTATCTCCTCGGGATATTGTAAACATGTAAAACGTTGTTCAGTTTCTAACTCCCATGTAAGATATATATCAGGAACATATCTACCCTCAAAAGGTGGAATATTCAATTTCAGTTTAGGAATATGGTCATTATCTCGGACCTGAGGTGGTGGTGCAGGCCTGCCGTTGCGAATATATACCTGAGGTTGACTTGCAGGTGGTGGTGCTGGTGGCTGCATGTAGTTCTGATTTTGATCAACCTCATCCTCATAATAGCCCGCATAATTGTTATCCTCCTCGGCACTAGCAGCCGCAGTAGCAGGAGCCAAAGAAGCATCAACAGTAGGTGCAGCGGCACCAGAATTTTGACCAGGCTCAATTGGAATGCGTTGTGCTCGTCCCACTTGATTTGAAAGGCGGCGATGGAGATGTTGTTGTTGTTGTAGAGGGGCGACAGGTGCAGCTGGTGGTGGTTGTTGAAGACGCTTGAGCAATTCATTAAACTTGTTTTCCAGTCATGTCTCGAACGACTTCTCCATGGAATCTATCTTCTCCATAGCCTCTTCAAATCTATTTAGCACATCTCCCATCTGGCCACTCATCATTTGCTAAAATTTATCATGCAAACTCCTTGTTCGTCATGTAATACGTCCATTTTGCATCATGCTTTTATGTCAATATTTATTGCATTATGGGCTGTTATTTCACGTTATGTCACAATACTTATGGCTATTCTCTCTTATTTTACAAGGTTTACATGAAGAGGGAGAATGCCGGCAGCTGGAATTCTGGGCTGGAAAAGGAGCAAATATTGAAGGACTATTCTGCACAACTCCAAAAGTCCTGAAACTCCACGGAATACCTTAAAATAAATAAAGAAAATCATCACCAAATATGAAGGTCAGGGGGCCCACACCCTACTCACGAGGGTGGGGGACGCCCCCTGGGCGCGCCCCCCTACCTCGTGGGACCCCTGGTGGCTCTCCGACGCCCATCTTCTCCCATATGAAGTCTTTCGATGAGAAAAAAATAGAGAGAACCTTTCGGGATGAGACTCCACCGCCACGAGGCGGAACCTTGGCGGAACCAATCTAGGGCTCCGGCAGAGCTGTTCTGCCGGGGAGACTTCCCTCTGGGAGGGGGAAATCATCACCATCGTCATCACCAACGCTCCTCTCATCGGGAGAGGGCAATCTCCATCAACATCTACACCAGCACCATCTCATCTCCAAACCCTAGTTCATCTCTTGTATCCAATTCTTGTCTCTAAGTCCGGGATTGGTGCTAGTTTGTTGCTAGTAGTGTTGATTACTCCTTGTAGTTGATGCTAGTTGGTTTATTTGGTGGAAGATCATATGTTCAGATCCTATATGCACAATATTACCCCTCTGATTATGAACATGAATATGCTTTGTGAGTAGTTACGTTTGTTCCTGAGGACAAGGGAGAAGTCTTGCTATTAGTAGTCATGTGAATTTGGTATTCGTTCGATATTTTGATAAGGTGTATGTTGTCTAACCTCTAGTGGTGTTATGTGAACGTCGACTACATAACAGTTCACCATTCTTTGGGCCTAGAGGAAGGCATTGGGAAGTAATAAGTAGATGATGGGTTGCTAGAGTGACAGAAGCTTAAACCCTAGTTTATGCGTTGCTTCGTAAGGGGCTGATTTGGATCCATATGTTTCATGTTATGGTTAGGTTTACCTTAATACTTTTGTTGTAGTTGCGGATGCTTGCAATAGAGGTTAATCATGAGTGGGATGCTTGTCCAAGTAAGGGAAGTACCCAAGCACCGGTCCACCCACATATCAAACTATCAAAGTACCGAAAGCGAATCATATGAGCGTGATGAAAACTAGCTTAACGATATTCCCATGTGTCCTCGGGAGCGCTTTTCCTATTATAAGAGTTTGTCCAGGCTTGTCCTTTGCTACAAAAAGGATTGGGCCACCTTGCTGCATTTTATTTACTTTTGTTACTTGTTGCTCATTACCATTTATCTTATCACAAAACTATCTGTTACCACTTGTTTCAGTACCTGCAGAGAATACCTTGCTGAAAACCGCTTATCATTTCCTTATGCTCCTCGTTGGGTTCGACACTCTTACTTATCGAAAGGACTACGATAGATCCCCTATACTTGTGGGTCATCAAGACACTTTTCTGGCGCCGTTGCCGGGGAGTGAAGCGCCTTTGGTAGGTGGAATTTGGTAAGGAAAAATTTATTTAGTGTGCTGAAATTTTCTGTCACTTGTTACTATGGAAAGTAATTGTCTGAGGGGCTTGTTCGGGATATCTTCACCCCGTCTAGTTGAGCCAAGAGTAGCTCCTCAACCTACTGAACCTACTAAACCTATTGAAGATGAAACTTCTTTTCAAATTCCTTCGAGTATGATGGAAAAACTGCTAGCTAACACTTCTGCAGGAGATGGAACAAAGCATCCTAACGAACATCTATGCTTTGTGGATGATATTTGTGGACTATTTAAGCTTGCAGGTGTACCCGATGATGCCGTTAAGAAGAAAGCTTTCCCTTTATCTTTGGAGGGAGACACATTGACATGGTATAGGCCATGTGATGATACGAGATCATGGAACTATAAAAGAGTGAAATTGGAATTTCATCAAAAGTATTACCCTATGCATCTTGTTCATCGTGATCGCAATTATATATATAATTTTTGGCCTTGCGAAGGAGAAAGCATCGCTCAAGCTTGGGGGAGGCTTAAATCAGTGTTATATTCATGCCCCAATCATGAGCTTTCAAAATTGATAATTCTCCAGAATTTTTATGCTCGGCTTTCTGAAAATAATTGCAACATGCTCGATACTTCTTGTGCTGGCTCTTTTATGATGAAGTCTATTGAATTTGGATGGAATTTATTGGATAGAATTAAACGCAACTCTGAAGATTGGGACCTCGACGAAGGTAAGGAGTCAGGTATGACACCTAAGTTTGATTGTGTTAAATCTTTTATGGATACCGATATTTTCCGTAAGTTTAGCACTAAATATGGACTTGACTCTGAGATAGTAGCTTCTTTCTGTGAATCTTTTGCTACTTATGTTGATCTCCCCAAGGAGAAGTGGTTTAAATATCATCCTCCCATAGAAGTAAAAGTAGCCGCACCTATTAAAGTTGAAGAAAAGACTGTCACTTATAATGATCCTATTGTTCCCACTTCTTATGTTGAGAAACCACCTTTCCCTGTTAGAATGAAGGATCATGCTAAAGCTTCAACTGTTGTTCGTAAAAGCAATATTAGAACTTATACACCTCCTAAGCAAGTCAAAGTAGAACCCAATATTGCTATTGTTAAAGATCTATTGTCTGATAATATTGATGGGCATGTTATTCAATTCACTGGTGAAACTGCTAGAATTGCTAAACCCTGTGATAGAGATAAACATAGACCTGTGGTAGGCGTGCCTGTCATTTCTGTTAAAATAGGAGATCATTGTTATCATGGCTTATGTGATATGGGTGCTAGTGCGAGTGTTATACCCATTGGCTTATACAAAGAAATTATGCATGAGATTGCACCTGCTGAGTTAGAAGATATTGATGTTACAATTAAACTTGCCAATAGAGATACTATATCTCCAATGGGAATTGTTAGAGATGTTGAAGTCTTGTGTGGAAAAACCAAATATCCCGCTGATTTTCTTGTTCTTGGTTCTCCACAAGGTAGCTTTTGTCCCATTATATTTGGTAGACCCTTCTTGCATACCGTTAATGCTACGATAGATTGCAAAAAGAATGTTGTTACTGTTGGCTTGGATGATATGGTTCATGAGTTTAATTTCTCTAAATTTAGTAAACAACATCGTGAGGAAGAATTGCCTAGTAAGGATGAAATTATTGGTCTTGCTTCTATTGCTGTACCTCCTAGTGATCCTTTAGAACACTATTTGCTAGACCATGAAAATGATATGTTCATGAATGAAAGAAGGGAAATAGATGAAGTATTCTTTAAACAGGAACCTATTCTGCAACACAATTTGCCTGTTGAAATCCTAGGGGATCCTCCTCCACCCAAGGGTGATCCCGTGTTTGAGCTTAAACCGTTGCCTGATAATCTTAAATATGCTTATCTTGATGAAAAGAAAATATATCCTGTTATTATTAGCGCTAACGTTTGAGAGCATGAAGAAGAAAGATTATTGAAAACTCTGAAGAAGCATCGTGCCGCTATTGGATATACTCTGGATGATCTTAAGGGCATCAGTCCCACTCTATGTCAACATAAAATAAGTTTGGAAGCTGATGCCAAACCAGTTTGTGATCCTCAACGACGTTGAATCCTAAAATGAAAGAAGTGGTAAGAAAAGAAATACTCAAGCTTCTGGAGGCAGGTATAATTTATCCCGTTGCTGATAGTCAGTGGGTAAGTCCTGTCCATTGTGTCCCTAAGAAGGGAGGTATTACTGTTGTCCCTAATGATAAAGATGAATTGATTCCGCAAATAATTATCACAGGTTATAGGATGGTAATTGATTTCCGCAAATTAAATAAGGCTACTAAGAAAGATCATTACCCCTTACCTTTTATTGATCAAATGCTAGAAAGATTATGCAAACATACTCATTATTGCTTTGTAGATGGTTATTCTGGTTTTTCTCAAATACCTGTGTCGGCTAAAGATCAATCAAAGACTACTTTTACATGCCCTTTTGGTACTTTTGCTTATAGACGTATGCCTTTTGGTTTATGTAATGCACCTGCTACCTTTCAAAGATGCATGATGGTTATATTCTCTGACTTTTGTGAGAAAATTTGTGAGGTTTTCATGGACGACTTTTCCGTCTATGGTTCCTATTTTGATGATTACTTGAGTAATCTTGGTCGAGTTATGCAGAGATGTGAAGAAACTAATCTTGTCTTGAATTGGGAAAAGTGCCACTTTATGGTTAATGAAGGTATTGTCTTGGGGCACAAAGTTTCTGAAAGAGGTATTCAAGTTGATAAAGCCAAGGTTGATGCTATTGAAAAGATGCCATGTCCCAAGGACATCAAAGGTATAAGAAGTTTCCTTGGTCACGCCGGATTTTATAGGAGGTTCATCAAGGACTTCTCAAAAATCTCTCGGCCTCTGACTAATTTATTACAAAAAGATGTACCATTTGTCTTTGATGATGATTGTGTAGAAGCATTTGAAATACTTAAGAAATCATTAGTCTCTGCACCTGTTGTTCAGCCACCAGATTGGAATTTACCCTTTGAAATTATGTGTGATGCTAGTGATTATGCTGTAGGTGCTATTCTAGGGCAAAGAGTTGATAAGAAATTGAATGTTATCCATTATGCTAGTAAGACTCTAGACAATGCTCAAAGAAATTATGCTACTACCGAAAAGGAACTTTTAGCGGTTGTATTTGCTTGTGATAAATTCAGGCCCTATATTGTTGATTCTAGAGTAACTATTCATACAGATCATGCTGCTATTAAATATCTTATGGAAAAGAAAGATGCAAAACCTAGACTCATTAGATGGGTTCTTTTGCTTCAAGAATTTGATTTACATATTGTTGATAGAAAAGGAGCTGAGAACCCCGTTGCAGACAACTTGTCTAGGCTAGAGAACGTTCTTGATGACCCACTACCTATTGATGATAGCTTTCCTGATGAGCAATTAAATGTCATAAGTACCTCTCGTAGCACTCCTTGGTATGCTGATTATGCTAACTATATTGTTGCTAAATTTGTATCGCCTAGCTTCACATACCAACAAAAGAAAAAGTTTTTCTATGACTTGAGACATTACTTTTGGGATGACCCACATCTTTATAAAGAAGGAGTAGATGGTGTTATTAGACGTTGTGTACCTGAGCATGAACAGGAACAGATCCTACGCAAGTGTCACTCCGAAGCTTATGGAGGACATCACGCTGGAGATAGAACTGCACATAAGGTATTGCAATCTGGGTTTTATTGGCCTACTCTCTTCAAGGATGCCCGTAAGTTTGTTTTGTCTTGTGATGAATGCCAAAGAATTGGTAATATCAGTAGACGTCAAGAAATGCCTATGAATTATTCACTTGTTATTGAGCCATTTGATGTTTGGGGCTTTGATTATATGGGACCTTTTCCTACCTCTAATGGTTACACTCATATTCTAGTTGCTATTGATTACATTACTAAGTGGGTAGAAGCTATTCCAACTAGCAGTGCTGATCATAACACCTCTATTAAAATGCTTAAGGAAGTTATTTTTCCGAGGTTTGGAGTCCCTAGATACTTAATGACTGATGGTGGTTCACACTTTATTCATGGTGCTTTCCGTAAGATGCTTGCTAAATACGACGTTAATCATAGAATTGCATCTCAATATCACCCGCAGTCTAGTGGTCAGGTAGAATTGAGCAATAGAGAGCTCAAATTAATTTTGCAAAAGACTGTCAATAGGTCTAGAAAGAATTGGTCCAAAAAACTTGATGATGCATTATGGGCCTATAGAACTGCATATAAAAATCCTATGGGTATGTCTCCGTATAAGATGGTTTATGGAAAAGCATGTCATTTACCTCTCGAACTAGAACATAAGGCATATTGGGCTATTAAGGAGCTCAACTATGATTTCAAACATGCCGGTGAGAAGAGGTTATTTGATATTAGCTCACTTGATGAATGGAGAACCCAAGCTTATGAAAATGCCAAGTTGTTTAAAGAAAAAGTTAAAAGGTGGCATGACAAAAGGATACAAAAGCGTGAGTTTAATGTGGGCGATTATGTATTGCTATACAACTCTCGTTTAAGATTTTTTAAAAGAAAACTTCTCTCCAAATGGGAAGGTCCTTACGTTATCGAGGAGGTCTATCGTTCCGATGCCATAAAAATCAACAACTTTGCAGGCACAAATCCGAAGGTGGTAAACGGTCAAAGGATCAAACACTATATTTCAGGTAATCCCATAAATGTTGAAACTAATATTATTGAAACCGTAACCCCGGAGGAATACATAAGGGACACTTCCCAGAACGTTCCAGACTCCGAAAAGGAATAGGTATGTGATACGGTAAGTAAACCGACTCCAAAACAATTTTAAAGGCAATATTTCTCCGTTTTGGAATATTTAGAAAAATAGAAAAATAAGAAGCAGTCCTGGGAGGACACGAGGCCTCCACGAGGGTGGAGGGCGCGCCCTACCCCCTGGGCGCGCCCCCTACCTCGTGAGGACCTCGTGTGCCCTCCGAACTCCGTTTCCTTGCACGATACATATTTTGGTCGGTAAAAAATCATTATATATACTCCCGAAGGTTTTGACTCTCGTATCACGCAAATATCTCATGTTCTTGTTTCGAGCTATTTTTCTGACAGGTCTAGAGCATCATGACTATTGAAGATAAGGATGCTTGGCTATTGAAGATAGAGTTGAAAAGAGTGGAACCAGAAGAAGTCAACAAGGATGAAGGGATCAAGAAGGCCATGGAGGTCCAAGCTCCGGTGGTGAAAGAAGAAGACATCCCTCAACCTTTACCTAACCTTTTTACTCCAACAGATCTTGAAGCCTTCAAGATGATTGAGTTAGCCCGCATACAGAACAAGTATCTTACACAGGAGAATATTTTGTTGAAGGATCATATTGCTGGGCTCAAGAATATTATCCGCAAGTTGGAAGAACTTTTACGCTCAATATGCGATTATCCACCATCATCATCACCACCTCCATCACCTCCGAGGGCATAATCATGGGTATGGGCACTCCCCTTGGCAACTGCCAAGCTTGGGGGAGGTGCCCTGGTATCGTATCACCATCACAACTCCTATCTTTACCGTTTTTCTTAGTTCGATCCTATTAGTAGTATCTTGATTTAGTAGAATAAAGTCATGGCATGATCTAGTTTTGAGTTTTGCTTTATGATCCTTCTTTGTAATCGAGTCCGTGAGCTATATAATAAAGATTAGTGTTGAGTCAAGGGCTTGAGTATTTTGCCATGATATTGGGTGATTAGAAGAAAAAGAATAAAAAGAATCAAGAGTTCATATTGATCTTATTGAAGGTGATGACTTCACATAGAAAGAGTATGATGATTTAAAGTTGTTGGGAGTTGGCAAATATAGCTTTGGTCATCGTTGCAATTAATAGGAAGTAATAAGGAAAGAGGAGTTTCACATATAGATATATTATCATTGACATCTTTTATGATTGGGAGCACTCATTAAAATATGACATGCTAAAGAGTTGAGGTTGGACAAGGAAGACAACATAATGAGTTATGTTTTCCTACATCTGAGATAAAGTATGTTGTCATGGTTCCTCTACCGTGTTGAGTTTGCCTTTCCCCCTCATGCTAGCCAATCTTCAGCACTAAGTAGAAATACTACTTGTGTTTCCAAATACCCTTAAACCAATTTTGCCATGAGAGTCCACCATATCTACCTATGGATTGAGTAAGATCCTTCAAGTAAGTTGTCATCGGTGCAAGCAATAAAAATTGCTCTCTAAATATGCATGACTTATTAGTGCGGAGAAAATAAACTTTGCACGAACTTGTTGTGGACACAATAAAAGCGACGGACTGCATAATAAAGGTTCACATGCAAGGGGCAATGTAAAGTGACGTTCCTTTTGTCACACCCTGACTTTCATGGCACAACACTTAAGATGATAAATCATGATAAAATGTGGTTTGACAAAAACTTTTGCATTATTTGACTTTTTATTTTGAGTTGGTTTTCTCTCTGTGTTTTTCAAGTGCTCTTTAAAGTCAACACAACTCCACCTTCTATACTTCATCTCCTTGTCCCAAGCTTCTGCCCAATGATCATGCCATGTGTATAGAGCAACATATTATTTTCTTACAAAAATAATTTGGCCAAATAGTATTTTCAAAAATTAGTTTTTCAAAAAACCCTGAGTTGAGGTTTGCACTACAAGTACTTGACTTGGGGTGTGAAAAATCATTCAAAAGGTATATTTGAATCCTATTAGATGTAGGACTCCCATAAACCACAAGAATATAATTTTAAAAGTTATTTTCCTATTTTATTTAAAAGCTTTTTCTTAAGGCCAGAAATGGTCTTTAATAGGGAAAAATCATTTTATTGTTTCAAAAATATTTGACAAAAACCTAGGGAAACACAGTGGACATATATTGTCCATATATAAGAGTTTCAACACATGGTCATGTTCAAAATATTGGTCAAATCCCTCAAAAACCCTTTCTAGATATTTCAAGCTTTTGAAATATTTACAAAGGAAATATTCTCCAAAAATTCCAAGAAAATTCTAGCATGTCACATATGACATGCTGGATGATCTTGACAAGTATGATGTCATGAAGAATAGTATAACCCCATTAAATCCCCTCAAAACCATTTCTGTCCATTTTGAAGTTCGGGCAACTTTACATTCCCAAACATGTTCAAATGTTCTCAAACCTTTTGAACATGCTCAAATGGTCTAATAATTCATCTAGACCAAATGGCACAAGTTGGAGAAAATGTTATATTGATCAAAGTGCCCCAAAACCCTTCCTGTCCAGAACCAAATTTGAACAACTCTACATTTGCATCTTTCTCCTTTTGATCTCAACTTTTGTGGACATGTTCAGAACCTAAAATGATGACACTACACCAAGTTGTGAATCAAGTAGAATAGATTTGCATGACTAAATCTTGGAAAGTCCATTTCTGTTGATTTCTAGGGTTTACAAAAGTTGCATTGTCAACTTTGCTCAAATGAACTCAATCTTGGTGGAACCTCTTATTTTCTCAGGCCATTTGACCCTGTCAAGCCTCATGACAAGGGAAGTCCATTTGCTTGCCCAAACCTACATCAAACACCTTCTGGCAGAAATTTAAAATGCATGTTTTGGCCATTTCCACTAATCTCCATGAGCTAATCCTTCTCCCACAACATCATCTGGTCCTCCTCTAACCCCTGCATCTTTCCCTGCCCGAGGAGCCATGATTATGGGGGTGAAAAGCTCTTTTTCCCTCTCTGGACAGCTGCATTTCTCCCCTTTTCTCACCTCTCTCTCACTCCTGCCAGGTCCCATAGCATCCAAGGCCCCCTCCCCCCTTGTTTATTCTTCCTGCAGCCACTAGACGCAAGTGGACGTGCGAGTGCGTGCGGAAAAGCCGCGGATGCCGGCCATTTGCGCGCTCTGGAGCACGTCAGCGTGCTCCCGACCGTTGACGCCGCGTCCCCCGACCACCTCGAGCCTCCCCCTCGCGCCAGTCGAGGTGCCTCGACGTCCGCAACACACCACCGTGCATGCCCCATCGTCTCTCCCTCTCTCTCACCTCCTGCGGCGCGTGCCCAGAGCCGCCCGACTCGGCCAATGCATGGCCTCGCACGCGCGAGCACCAGAGCCTTGCCCCGCTCCTCCTCTCTCTCCCCAGAGACCTACTCCACCCCCACGAGCGCCGCGGACAACCCCGAGCCTCCTCCCGTGGCCACCACGCCCATTTTTGCGGGTGCCCGTAGGCCGCGTCCACTGTGAGCCGTGGCCTCGCCATATAAGGCCGCCCCTGACCTCCCTCTGGAGCTCCTTTGCTCTCTCTCTCCCGTGTACCCCATGGACCAACCTGCACCTCCTCTCGTGCCCTCCTGCTCCCTCCATGGCCGGAGTGCCGCCGTCGGTCTCCGCCCAAATTCCTGCAAACCGAAGCCTACCCTTCCCTCCTTTGGACACCAATGGAGCCACCGCACGCCGGCGAGGCTCCTCCGCCCTTTACCTCTTCCTCTAGCGCCCCGCAACCCCAGAACCCCTCTTGCCCGACGCCACCGTCTGCCGCGGGCGAAGACCTGCTCCCATCCGGTGACGCAGGCACCCGTGGTGGGGTCTCCCGGGTTCGTCTCTCTCCGCTTAGCACGCCGGTGGCCGGACCTCCGAAAATGGTGGCCGGTAGCGCAAACGGCCGCCGTCAAGCACTTGCTCTGTCTCCCGTCGCGCCCGCATGGGAGGTAGCGGACGAACCTGCAGCTGGGTCCCGCTTGTCGGCCGGCCAGTGGGCAGGGGCCACTGACAGGTGGGCCATGCCTCGCCCGCTTAAGTGGAGGCGGCATAGGCCGCATGCCGTTTTCGTCACAGGGAGGCGTACTCCTGTGAAGGCGCTATCGGCGTGGCCCCCAGCACGCGCGTGGCCATGCAGCTGGGCCGGCCCAGTATGCTGCGGCGCTATGCTGCACCCAGTGCACAACATAGGTATAACACCCCCCTTCCTTTGTCTTTTTCTTTTTCTAGAAACTTGTAAAATCTCCCAAATATTCATATTACCTCCAAATTTGATGATTCAAATTTCTAGTGACTCCATAAATCATGCTATACCTGTTGGTGCAACATGCACATTTTTCCGGAAAACTTTCCTTCACACAAATTAAATAAAATCCCATTTTTCATTTTTGTAATGAACTTCAGAAAATTAGAGAGAGCCCATTTTTGATCCGAATTCCATGGTTCAAAATCCTAGATGTCTATAAGTTCAAAACTTAGTTTTTGAACATTTTTACTAATACTTTATGTACCACCTCAAATAATGGTCTATTTTTTCATGTATAGCCAACTTTGCAAATTCATAGAGAAATCATTTGAACTCCAAATCCAGTGAAACCAATTCCTAGATGCTTCTAAAATCATCATTTGTTAAATGGGTGCCTCTGCTCATTTTTGAAAATAATGTTTCTGTACACTTCTTGCAAACCCATTAATCCCTTGATTCCATCATATTGAAATGTTCAGAGATGTCCATTGATCAAATCCAAATGAAACCACTTTGGTCATCCCTCATATGACCAGAGGTATCCTAGAAAAGTCCAACTCATATTTTTAGAGCACTTTTATTTCCTGCCTTGTTGTGTTGCTTATTATGGTTGCTTTCGACGATAGTTGAGAAGTAGACGAAATGCTCGGAGTTGGACCAGAGATATTTGAAGACCTCGAAGACTTTGTTAAAACAGGCAAGCAACCCTTTGACCATGTTTGAGAAACCCTTTTTATGCATGTCATATAGCACCATATTGTTGTTGCAACTGAATCATGATGACGTGGTAACCACTTTGATGGTTTGCCACCGTACTTCCTCGTTGATACTTGCATTGTGCATGACCCTACCTTCTTATGAGGGTTATGCTGGTGGGAGTAGATAGGATGCTAAAGTAGATGCTACGCAAAAAAGGACGGGTATATGCATGACGAAGGAGACAAAGTATTTTCAAAAGACTTTTCGAAAACCCCGTCGGGTGCCACTTATGCCCGAGGGAGATGATGAGATGGGTAACCACTTGATGACGAAGTGGTGTACCGAGGCAAGTGTGTGTTGTTTTCAAAACGGATTGGTTTAAGTTGACCGTTATTCCAACCTTACATGCGCAACCACTCTATCCTTGTATGGGAAAGGGCATTATTGATTACCTAGGCCGATACTAGCTTGGAGCCCGCATTACTAGTGACGGGGGAGAGTTGGTGCTCTCTCTCGGGACAGGGTCGTGCCAGGTAGGGCGGCCATGACTGTTTTCACAGGGCACCAGATACATCGTTGTGTCCCCTCTCGGATGTTACGATCTCGAGTGAGTCTCGTATGATGTACATCGTGAGGATACGGAACAACGAGTGGACTCCTTGTTAGTGTCGTCTAGGGAAAGATAGTGATCGGGTGCTTACCCCGGGTACTTGAGGTACCGCGGGTCGTGGCTGACATGGAAGTTCCCCGGATCTTATGGGTAAAATGTGCAACCTCTACAGAGTGTAAAACTATTCGAATAGCCGTGTCCACGGTCAAGTACAGTTGGGTAACCGCTCTTGGGCTACGTCCACATGTTTACAAACCAGTGTGTGTTTGGATACTTGGGAAGATCTACTTGGGTCAAGTCAAAGGACTTGACATGATTGAGTTGGGTTGATGCCCTCTCTATTTATGTTGATATCTGTAACCTGTCCTCATGGTTACTTGAATTCTCCTGATGCATGTCTTATAAGTTGTTGAACATGTCATTGCACTCAAAACTAGCTTTCTGCAAAAAATTACCTATATCATGCATTGTTGTATCTTGAACCAAAACATGGGTTGCTTGCGAGTACATTCAAAGTACTCATTGGCTTGCCATTGGTTATTTTATTGGCCAGGCATGAAAGAACAGGATATGATGAAGAATACTTCGGCGACGAACATGCGAGCTAGGACGTTTCCCAGTCAGAATGCCTGTAGGGTTAAGGCAGATGGCATGGGTCCAAGTTATCGACGAAGATTTCCACTGCGATGTTATACTCAAGACTCGACCATAATGGTCCTACTTGTGTAATACGGTATGTCTGGATGTAAGACTCTTGTTATTCAGCTTCTGTGTGTTCAGTGAGCATTGATCTGTGGGATCACTGTACACGTGCATTCAGTGATCACGACTTATGAGTCGGGGTCCCCACAGAGCTGGTATCAGAGCCATCCTGACTGTAGGAAGCCTTAGTTAGCATGGTCGTTAGTTAGGGTAAAACTATTTCCAAAACTACTACTAGTTTTCAAAACTATCTGTACTTCTCTTCCCTTCTCAGTTTTTTTCCGAAAACTAAGGTATACTTTCCTTATTGATCTCTTCCCCTTCAAAACCTTTGGTCGCTAGAACCCTTATGCCCCTGACCACTGGATTCCTTGTAATCCTCGTGGATAATCTAGAAGGAAGATGCCTTGTCAGACATTCACCCACATCTCCTGAACACAAGATTGGAGACATCACAACAAGACGATACCAACAGAAGATACATCCTCGAGGAATGAGGACCTGAAGACCCAGGAGATGGTGACACCCTTGACACTGCCCCAAGATGATGCAACCTTAGCATACGATGATCAGGGCATAGAATATGCAAGATCATGATATACATCGCTAATAGAGTAACCCTGTCACTACCGTTGTTGTATCGGCAACCACCGATAGATGAGAACCTAGCCATTTGGTCCGCCTCACCATGGTGAGCAGGAAAACGGTTCTCCTCATCCCCCGCTCTTGGTGTCGATGTTGTCATCAACATAACCGACATGATGGACATCTATTACGCCTTGATAATGTCATTGCATAAAGGATTACCTACCTGGTACCATCGACGGCTTAGAAGACAAAAAGGGATCGTCGTGATCAAGAAGACAATAGAAGAGCAAGTCAATGCCAGTTACGAGGAGCCACCTTCACCCCATCACTTCAACAGGCAAGAAGTTGTTAAAGAATCTTCAGGCTCAACCCGGATTGTTTCATCGAACAACTACAAGAGACGTAGCAACACCTGAGGAAAACTCAAAAGACTGCATGAGGCACAAGGCACGACTACTGAGTCCAAGAACCCCTAGGGTAGGATGAGTCGTGTACCCCCTATGCGCAGTCGAGTCCGTATGATGGTTCGAATAGAACCATGACTGTGTGTTGCTTGTTTTTATTTGTTTGTGTTTTGATATAGGTCGCACTTTTGCCTTAGGCGAAAAGTATGCGACTATATCACCTTCCTTACCTTGCTTCTTCTGTTTGGCCCTTTTTGCACCTGTTTGTTTGCACTTGCACTATAGAACCCCCTTTAGGCATTCCCCTCCTCTATGCTACTTTTCCCTCTCATCTCTCTCCTCAACTGAAGACAAGCAAGACAATATGCACCAAGGATTCCACCTCGACGACCAACAAGCACTGAAGACTTTTGCTACAACCTCCTCGACCAAGTACAACCCCGTATGTTTACACCTCAAGACTAGAACCCTATCCCTAGACCCTACGGGACTTCATGAGATACCCCAGCTCGAATCCTTAACCACGAGCTTAACCTACGGAATCACAAGATAACAAGTTAAGCTGCAGTAAGCCTTGCTTATCACTGGGTTCATTATGGGACTAATGGGCATAGTGAACGAGCACATTATCTTCCTAAGATAGCACCAGAACTGACGATGCCATAGGGAGGACCAATCTGAGGATATAGGAATAGAGGACAAATGACTTGAAGAATTTATATCAATGACTTTGAGGAATTATCTGAGACTCTTTGGTCGATTATAAGGCTACCATGTTGGTAGATGAACTTGGTGGGATCATGATAATCGTCATCCTCCTCGGCACCAGCAACCGTAGTAGCAGGAGCCAAAGAAGCATCAAAATAGGTGCAGCGGCACCAGAATTTTGAACAGTCTCAACTGGAACGCGTTGTGCTCGTCCCACTTGATTTGGAAGGCGGTGTTGGAGATGTTGTTGTTGTTGTTGTAGAGGTGCGACAGGTGCAACCGGTGGTGGTTGGGGAAGACGCTTGAGCAATTCATTGAACTTGTTATCCAGCTTTGTCTCGAACGACTTCTCCATGGCATCTATCTTCTCCATAGCCTCTTCAAATCTGTTTAGCACATCTCCCACCTGGCCACTCATCATTTGCTGAAATTTATCATGCAAGTCCTTCTTCGTCATGTTCTCCCAGTCAATCTCGTCGGCTTGTGATCCTGCCATGGTTAGCAGCAATATGATCCTAGAGACTACTAGAAAATGGTGTTGGTGGGGTGTCACAAATCTGTCAAGTGAATCTCAAATTCTTACTAGTTCTTACCCAGCAGCAGGTGGTGATCGGTAACCGTTGTAGTCAAAACTCTCAAAGCTTGGATAAAGCGATTACCAGGGAGTGTCAAACGCATGACGTAGATGTATGTGGAGCTGGGAAGGCTTATAATATGGTAGCGAAAAGGGTCAGCAATAATCAATTCAGAGATGCAAAGTTGAAGAAACGCTCAACGATGGTACTGCGCTGGTCCTAGGCTAGACCGTGCTAGAGATGCGAGCCTAGAACACTAACAAAATCACGGCGCTGCACGTAAACAAGGGAGGAGCACACTCTGAATTTTTTTCTTTTTTTTCACTTTTTTTGCTCTTTTCTTTTTCCTCTTTTTTTTTTGCTTCGTAACAATTTTTTTCCGGAAAAGTCTACAAATGGTCTAAAAACTGCCTAGCCAGAATTTTCCAGAATTATTTTGTTTTTTTAAACTGGAACTATTTTTTCTACTGCGGGTAGCATGAAAGTTCGGGAGTCCTACTCTGTCACGACTCAGAGTATGTTGTGATCTTGAAATCCAAATAGAGTAACGAAATACTGGACTCGGACTAGGACTGTTGGTGGAGATGAATCTGGTGGAACTCGGACTGGTGGCGGATATATGTTGCAAGTGGTCTCGGATTGCGTGATGGCGTATGTGGTGGCGTATATGGACTTGGATTGGCGGTGAATATGTGATGGTGGTATATGGCAGCGGCGGTGAAGTTGGTGCACTGGTGGTATATGGCAGCAGCAATGATGATGATGCCGTGGTGATATATGGCAGCGGCGACGTGACAACCTTTGAACAGAACTCGAAACTCTAAAGGACTCGACGCTAAGACCAGCAACTTGACACGACGATGCAACCACAAATTCAACAAAGCAAATACAGAAAAGATTATGCAAAGGTTCAGATTGGTTCGGATAGGATGAACTAACCCTAAATACTTTTTGGCTTTTTCGTGGACTATAGGTATGAAGAAACAGACTCGATCTAAACTACGAAAAACAGTAAAATCTCACCGAGCAACCTGAAAATCTTATACCACTTGATAGAGGCAAAGGTGTCCCGCCTTTCGATGAGATGGTGATTATCATTTCGGAGGAGTAGACTTTGATGATTTGACTACATACGTGTGAGGATGTCGCGCCTTAGCAATCGTTAAACCAACTCCGAGAGGTTATTGACCACGCCGGAGTGCGATCAACCTGACCACGAGGGTCTATTTTCCTACGAGCAAACGAAGAACTAGCAAGAAACTAAGATTGCAATCTGGATATTGCGAATATAAGTGGAAAGCTTTATTAATAAAGGTGGGGTTCTGTGACGCCTTTGTCTGGTCGTTGAACACAAACAAAGTATGCGAAGTTGTAGCTATGGCAAACTTTAATCTAAACAAAACCCAAAGTCTAAACGACGCCCTAAGGGCTGTATATATGGAGGAAGAGGGGGGAATTTCGTGGCCCTTGGGGAAGGGGTCCGAAACCAACCCTATCTCTTGTTTCCCCACACATACGAACTCTAAAAACAGCCTATACTCAAGTATTTCAAAAATACATGGGCCTGGCCCAATAATAAAGTGACGCAGCACCTAGAATAGCCTCTAGACAAAATTTATGAAGTGGCATATTTGTATATTTCGTCCAGGACTTCATGCAGTCATTATGGTGGCTTCAACGTCCTGAAATCATCACTTGTGACTCCGTTCTTGTTCCCCTTGCGCATGCCATCATCTCCATGCTTGTTCTTCCTCCAATGTTCATCCTTCTCCAAGCTAGGCCCTTCATTTGTAAGCAAAACAAATGTATCCAATTTAGGCAGCATCATATTCCCATGAACATTAGAATCATTACTAAGAAACAAAAGTACCTGGTAATTTAATTGGCATGCGCGAGCTCTAGTAATTGGTCCAGTATGTATAGCAGCAGGGGCTGTGGGTGTAACAATGGTATTGATGTCCTCATCAGGAGATATCATTTCCACATATGTATGGACCGATGCCAGGAATGCCCTTTTGTTCTTGGCTTTCACGCATATGAGTTACATCAAGCCATCCGGGGAAAACAACGAGAATAAGGTATATAGCCGCTGGATCTTTTCAATTTACAGCCAAATGAGATTGCCCGGATCATAGAGCATCTGCAGAAAGGTACATTTGTCCCTACCAGGGGGCTAATGTCTATAAGCAACATAATCTCTCGAATTTCCTTCAAAAGGAAGTGCCAATGGGTTCAGAAACTTGTCCGAAAATAGCGGCGAATGATGTTCTTTGACTTTTAGGGCCAAAATGTCCTTCTTAAGGCCGAATTTGAGGGTACTCCAGGCATCCTGGCACAAGCAGGGAGTATTTTCTGGATTCGCACACTCGCCACGGGCAGTTTGAGTAATTCTGGATCCGGCACGGACTCCGAATGACAAAGTAATGACCAATTTAGTGAACATCGGTCCATTCTATGGCAGTCCCTGAAAGTATTTCATTTTCCCGTGACCCTTTTTGCCTGACCGCCCTGAAATTTCTTGTCCTCTATATTGGAGATATTGTTACCACATATATATTTACCGATGCCAGGAAAGCCCTTTTGTTCTTGGCTTTCACGCGCATGAGTTACAACGTGCCATCCGGCGAAAACAAGGAGAATAAGGCATATAGCCGATGGATATTCTTCAGTTTACGACCAAATGAGATTGCCGGGTCATAGAGCATTTGCAGAAAGATACGTTTGTCCCTACCAGGGGGGCTAATGTCTATAAGCAACATAAACTCTCGAATTTCCTTCAAAAGGAAGTGCCAATGGGTTCAGAAACTTGTCCGAAAACCGCGGCGAATGATGTTCTTTGACTATCAGGGCCAAAAAGTCCTGCTTAAGGGCGATTTGAGGGTACTCCATGCCTTCTAGCGCAAGCAGGGAGTATTTTCTGGATTCATACACTCACTGCGAGCAGTTTGAGTACTTGTGGATCCGACACGGACTCCGAATAACAAAGTTATGACAGTTTTTGTGAACGTCGGTCCATTCTATGGCAGTCCCTAAAAGTACTTCATTTTCCTGTGACCCTTTTTGCCTGACCGCCCTGAAATTTCTTGTCCTCTATATTGGAGATATTGTTTCCACATATATATTGACCGATGCCAGGAATGCTTTTTGTTCTTGGCTTTCACGTGCATGAGTTACGGCATGCCATCCGGCGAAAACAAGGAGAATATGGCTTATAGCTGCTGGATTTTCTTCAATTTACGACCAAATAAGATTGCCCGGATCATAGAGCATCTGCAGAAAGGTACGTTTATCCCTACCAGGGGGCTAATGTCTATAAGCAACATAATCTGTCGAATTTCCTTCAAAGGGAAGTGCCAATGGGTTCGGAAACTTGTCCGAAAACAGCGTTGAATGATGTTCTTTGACTTTCAGGGCCAAAAAGTCTTGCTTAAGGCCGAATTTTAGGGTATTTCGGGCGTCCTGGCGCAAGCGGTAGTATTTACTAGATTTGCACGCTCGCCGCGAGCAGTTTGAGTACTTGTGGTCGGACACGGACTCCGAATGACAAAGTTATGACCGTTTTAGTGAACATTTGTCCATTCTGTGGCAGTCCTTGAAAGTACTTCATTTTCTCGTGCGTTTTTTGCTGGACCGCCTCGAAATTTCTTGTCCACATATATATTGACCAATGCCAGGAATGCCCTTTTGTTCTTGGCTTTCACGTGCATGAGTTACAGCATGCCATTCGGCGATAACAAGGAGAATAAGGCATATAGCCATTGTATTTTTTTCAATTTACAACCAAATGAGATGTCCCGGATCATAGAGAATCTGCAGAAAGGTACCTTTGTGCCTACCAGGGGGGCTAGTGTCTATAAGCAACATAATCTCTTGAATATCCTTCAAAAGGAAGTGGCAATGGGTTCAGAAACTTGTCGAAAAAACAGTGGTGAATGATGTTCTTTGACTTTCTGGGCAAAAAAGTCCTGCTTAAGGTCGAATTTGAGGGGACTCCAGGCCTCCTAGCGCAAGCAGCGAGTATTTTCTGGATTTGCATGCTCGCCGCAAGCAGTTTGAGTACTTGTGGGTCCGACACGGACTCCGAATGACAAAGTTATGACCATTTTAGTGAACATCGGTCCATTCTATGGGATTCCCTGAAAGTACTTCATTTTCTCGTGACCCTTTTTGCCCGATGGCCCCGAAATTCTTGTGCTCTTTAGTGGAGATATTGTTTCCACATATATATTGATTGATGCCAGGAATGCCCTTTTGTTCTTGGCATTCACGCGCATGAGTTACGACATGCCATCTGGCGAAAACAAGGAGAATAAGGCATGTAGCCGCTGGATTTTTTCAATTTACGACCAAATGAGATTGCCCGGATCATAGAGCATCTGGAGAAAGGTACGTTTATCCCTACCAGGGGGGCTAATGTCTAGAAGCAACAAAAACTCTCGAATTTCCTTCAAAAGGAAGTTCTAATGGGTTCAGAAACTTGTCCAAAAAACAGCGGTGAATGATGTTCGTCGACTATCAGGGCCAAAAAGTCTAGCTTAAGGCCGAATTTGAGGGTACTCCAAGCCTCCTGGCGCAAGCAGGGAGTATTTTCTGGATTCGCATGCTCGTCGTGAGTAGTTTGAGTAGTTGTGGATCCGACCCGGACCCCGAAGGACAAAGTTATGACCGTTTTAGTGAACATCGGTCCATTCTATGGCAGTCCCTGAAAGTACTTCATTTTCCCGTGACCGTTTTTGCCTGACCGCCCTGAAATTTCTTGTCCTCTATAGTGGAGATATCGTTTCCACATATATATTAATCGATGCCAGGAATGCCCTTTTGTTCTTGGCTTTCACGCGCATGAGTTACAGCATGCCATCCGGCGAAAACAAGGAGAATAAGGCATATAGCCGCTGTATTTTCTTCAATTTACGGCCAAATGAGATTTCCCGGATCATAGAGCATCTACAGAAAGGTATGTTTGTCCCTACCAGGGTGGCTAATGTCTATAAGTAACATAATCTCTCGAATTTCCTTCAAATGGAAGTGCCAATGGGTTTAGAAACTTGTCCCAAAAACAGAGGTGAAGGATGTTCTTTGACTTTGAAGGCCAAAAAGTCATGCTTAATGCCGAACTTGAGGGTATTCCGGGCGTCCTGGCGCAAGCAGGGAGCTATGTCTTCCTAGTTGAATCTTTTGAACTAAGTGAATGTGATCGGACCCTAATCTCTCTATGCTTTCTATCTCAAACTCTATCTATCCAAATCATATGCATTCTATTGAAACTGTCGAATGTCTTCTCTGCGTCCTTGTCAGCAGAAGACACAGAGACAAACATTAAGTCTGTTTTAAATGATTCATCCTTATTGTTTGAAATACGGAGAAGCTGGAATGACCATCCGACAAACCTGGCGGGCGTGGGAACGTGGGACAACTCTGAGTATGTTGCATGCTTGCCACGTGCCCCTCAGATGTGAACCGCCAGGGGCACCTGCGTAATTGCGTTGTGCCGCACACTTCCTTATAAATACATGTCCCCTGCGGTAAAGAAAACCTTCTTCCACCTCTCCTCCTCGTTAAAACCCTAGCACCACTGCTAGCTCTCGATGACGCCAGTGATGAAGCGCTTAGCTGCCACGACTTCTCCGACACCGTCCTCACGCCAGGCGCGTACATCGTCCTCTCTGCCGCCGCCATAGGTGTCCTCCGTCGCCAAGTTAGGGCATGGTGGATTGAACTGCTCGGTCTCCTATTCATCCCATCTAGCAGTTCTTCGTGTGGTAAATACAACTCTATTTTTACCATCTTTTTGATCCTCAAAGATTCATCCTGTTTACCAAAATTGGTTTCTGCCTATACAATGTTAGATCTATTCTGTCTGCATCTCATACTGCTTAGTATTTTCCCTTAAGCTTCATATCTAGTTAGATTCCTCACTTGTACTTATTCACGGATTCGTACAAATCTGGAACCAACTCTCAACATATAAGTGAATGTCTTCGCATCATGAGGTCAATGTCTTCAAACTGATTTATCTTCAAAATCTTTTGAGAATGCATATGACCTCTTCCCCTTCCCTCGCATTTCTAATGCTGTCACAGGTACATGTCCGTGGGAGAATCCCTTGGTTCTCATAGTCTGCATTCGTTTGCAGAATTCTTATAGCATCACATTAACTCTCCCGAAGCTAGTTCCTGTTTGTCTAGCAAGCAAAAGCCTTTGAAGCCTTTGAACGTGTTGAAGCCATTCAGTTTGAAGTTCATGGCTGCAGAGAAATCAGTAAGGAAGGGTGGCAGACAGCGTCGTGGGGGAACATCAAGAGATTTGCCTGATGACCTCTTAGAGCTTTACAAGACAGATCCTGAAGAGGATTATAATCAGCACAAGACACAAATCCAATGGATTCAACGATATTGGGCTGAACAATGGTTCAAATACAAGTTCGTGACCCAGGAATACGCTGAGAAGAATGCTATCAAAAGTCCTTGGGGTGATATTCTCATTCTAGGCCTTCCACCCAAGAACAGAGCTGAAGCTATTGCACAAGGTTTCTATCCTTGTATGGTCCGTGGACCTCAGCCTGAAAATGCCGACCCATCGTCATTGCTCTGGTGTCGTGACGATAATCTCTTCAAGCGCAACTTCCAGCACGCAAAGGCATCGGCCAAGGAAAACAAGAAGTCATTGGGATTAGACTTCAACCCTGGTCCCTCTGCTCCCCGTGCTGACGGCTCACGTGATGCAAAACCCAATGTCATCGGTCCTTTTTACAACCTTGATGGCCTCATCACTCACATCTCGGTCCAAGGTGCCAAAGTGGATCATTCTGATGATGATGCTGACACTGATGAAGCCCCAGCTCCTACTCCAAAGCCGCAGAAGCCAAAGAAGGATAAGGCTTCAAGATCAGCTGCTCCTCCAAAAGCTTCACGTGCGAAGCCACTAGCCACTGCACCTCCTGAAGATAGTGTGCAGTCTGAAGATCTATCACATATCTCCAAGAAGACGGAGAAGAAAAAGAAAATCGTCAAAAATACTGATCATGTATTGACTCCTGCTGCCATTCTGCGAGAAGAGCACATTGATCTGTCCAGCGATGAAGATCTTGCAGATGATGCTCTTGAGCTACTGATCAAGAGCAAGGAAGAAGCAGAGATCTTCAATGATTTGCCTCTCTTCGATGTGGCAATCATCCATAACTTCATTGATGAGTGTTTGACACCCCAAATCTCAGCTTTGAAGATCTGCAACTTCCCATTGGCCTCAGCGTCTCCTTCAATGGCGCCATTGCTTCTGAGCTAGCTCTTGCTCAGCGCATCGTTGAACTGAAGCACAAGATCGACCATGAGAAAGCTCAGTTCAAGAAGCATGTGGCAAAGCTCAGCGTGCAAGATGTCAAAAGCTTCAAGATCATGCTGCACGAGCTCAAAGAAGCCTTTCTCAAGAAGCGCGAAGAAGCTAAAGGCTCTCGTGAGCGCATGAAGAGTCTGGCTGACAAGTGTGTGCAAGCCTACAATGAGGCTGAGAAGCGCAAGGCTCTTGGTCGTCCTGGCATTGACCCCAGAATGGCTGCAACGAAGAAGAAGCCATCAACTGACCAATCTGCACCTTTGAGGCAGGAAGAACCTCGCATAGTCTTCCCAAGCAGCATGACTGGCTCGAAGCCAAAGGTCAGGTCAACCGCTTCAGAACTGAACAAGACGAGGACTGCCGAGGCTGAAGCCAGAAAAAGGAAAAATCCTGAAGCCTCTGATGTTGCTCCCTCCAAGAAGAAGCGCAAAACCAAGAAGGATCGGGTTGCTCCCACAGAGCCCTTAGTTGTTGAACCTATCTCAATGGTTCGCCCTGCATCTGAACACCAAGAACGACGGATGATAGTTCATGAGCCTGCTTCCACAAAGGCTCATGAAGCTGAAGACATTCCAGCAGTTGATCTCACCGCTGCTGAAGACATTGGTCACAATGACATTGTTGAAGGTGATGAAGTTCTTCCTCAGATTGAACACAACTTGGTATCGTCGCTTGTTCTCAAGAACAGCGAACTCATCAGCATTGGTCGTCCTCTGACGCCAATTGCTCAGGATGCATCATGGGCTGATCACCCACAACAACAAGACTCCCCGAGTACTCCCCAACAACAACAAGTCACACCACCTGTGCAAGAAGAAGAGGATGACTTTGAGGCCCAGCCAACACCATCTCCAAAGGCGTCGCCAGCATTATGCAGGCTTCACAAAGGACCAAGGCCTCAAGTCCCTCTTTCGAGCATTCCAGAAGGAGAAGTGCACCACCAATCTATTGCACGTCAAGTGTTTCCAGAAGCCACTCCGACTGTGAATGTCTCCGTGTCTGTAGCCAAAGCTGCTGAAGACAATCCGGCTGCATTAGTCGATGACAAACAAGACGAAGAATGTGTCCCTACTCCCCCCATTACTGAAGAAGCTGTTCCTGAAGTGAACGTGCCAGTGCCCGACCCTCCAGCTCATCAAGTGGAGGTTGAAAATCTTGAGGCTGCCACCACCAACACAGATGAAGCCAATGACGTAGTCATGGCTGAAGCAAATGTGGAGCCTGCACCAACCAATGTGCCAGAAGCCAATGATGCAACTACTCCTGAAGCATCTGTTGTGCAGCCTGACGACTCTATTGTTGCCACTGCTCCTGTTCCGCCACCAAGGCCCCATACAATTGAGCAAGCATACAACTATGTTCAGCTAATCACTGTCAAATGGCCCGTTCTGGTCCCTCCGCCTAATGCCTCTGGTCCTCAGTTTGATTATCATGTTGAGCATAGGCCTCTGGTCTAGAAACCAAAGCCAAGACTGCCAAGGTTCCCAGGTACTGCCACCTCTACAGGGTCCTTCAATGCAAATGGCTTCAAAGCCCACAACACCTTCTTTGACAGAGCAAAGAACTCCTACTCAAGGCCAAGAATATCATCTGATCGTTTCTGGAGCTATCAGCAGCGAAGCTATTACTCCTGCGTACTGTATGATCAAGGGTGCATTTTCCCTCATATGCGCCTCGACACTGAAGCCATTGCTGGACTGCCATGCTTAGAAGAAGCACTTGACTGCTTTCGTGATGCAGGTCTGCTCAGCTTTGTGACAGACAAAGAACATTGGAATGAGGAACTTTTGCTTCAATTCTATGCTACTCTCCACATTCGTGGCTACTATAGGGATACAAAGACATGGGTTCTCGAGTGGATGACAGGAAATGTTCATCATGAAGCCAAAGCTCTTGACGTCATTGAGCTTACAGGCCTACCCACTCCCAGAGAGCTGTTTGAACCTGATTGTCAACTCCACCGCAATGCACTGGAGAGCATCTTCCATAAGCCAGAGCCCAACATGAGCCAGATGTTGAGCATGATGAAGCCTTTGCCACCTGACACTGAATACCCAAAGGAGTTCTTTGTTGATGACCTTGAGTATCTGCCTCGCACAATATATCACATCATCAGGCGAACTCTATGGCCTATCAAAGGGCATTCATCAGCTGCAAAACTTGAAGGAGCCATGAAGACATTGGTCTTTTACATCCTCAATGGCATCAGCTTCAATACACAAGAATTCTTCATCCGGCAACTGGCTGCGTCTGGATCTGACCTTTTTGGCCTGAAATTCTATGCTCCATGGGTCATGCGCCTCATCAAGCTACACTCTGCTATCAACTATCAGCCCTCTGCTCACAATCATCTGATCTTTCTACCAGAGGTTGATATGTCAGTTGAAGCCATATACCCTAAGCCTGCCAAGAAGCGTCTTTGTCTTCAAAATGTTGATCACCAAAGCTTCACTCAACCCATGGAAGGAATCCAAGCAGTAACTCATGTCTATCCAATGGCTGGGAACACTCGTCTGCCTCACCGTGCGCAAACTGAAGCTACTGAGAGCACAATTGCCCAAAGGCCTAAGAAGCGCTCTCGCGTCCTAAATGACCGAGAACTTCTTGTGGCACTGCATCAGAAACAAGACAAGCATCACTTCTGGCTCAAGCGACAGATGCAAAGCCTCTTGGTGGACGTCAATCGCATTCGAAATCTTGCCACCAAGAATGCTTTTGTCACTCACGAGACCTGTCGGCGATCATGGAAGAGTTTGACACTGCTCAGTGCTGAAGCAGATCTTCAAGACGATGGCTTCACTGAAAGATTCAAGTTTGACTCCACTCCTCCACGGAATGCTGTCCTACGTCGAACTCCATCCCTTGAAGACTCTGGCTATTCTTCCTCCGCGGCAACGGTGAATGCCAAAGTGATCGATGATGAAGACGATGCTACTTCACCGCCCCCTACTTCTGCATGCATCAACACTGCACCAAGTTCGTCTGTGCCGCCAAACAACAACGACAACCCTGCTGCTTCACCCACTCCTCATGGGAACGAGTAGATGCTCTATGTCTTCAAACCTTTTTGGTCCTTACTGACAAAAGGGGGAGAAGCATATGAGTTTGGTAGTCTTCAACCGGGTTCATATGGGCGGTTGCTTTATATTTTGCCTAGTGTCTACAACTCTCGCTTTTGATACATTTGGTTCTTTGAGTTGTAACACTTAAACTCGATGGTCGTCTGCTACTTATTTGCATTTTCTGTGACGCGATGATAAATTCCGCATGTGCGATGATAACTTCCGCACTTAGATCATTCTGCAGACGTCCATTTTTCATTATGCATGTCATTCTCTTAGTTATATCATTTCATGCATGATGAATTATCTTCATAAGTTGAAGAGGATCTCCACAAGTACAACCTGCCATGTGCATTTGCATTCCAAAAGCAAATTACTTATATGCACATCTTCAGGGGGAGCCTTTGCCACTTATGAAGACAATACCCTATCCTTTACAATTTCACATACTTTATCCCCGTTGAAAACTTCAACCAGTTTGTCATCAATCACCAAAAAGGGGGAGATTGTAAGTGCATCTAGTGCCACCCCTAGTTGGTTTTGGAGTATTGACGACAAATTTGGTTGAGGGACTAATGCATTTGTGAGAATTGCAGGATAACGCAGGTAGTGTCCCTCATTGATTCGGTTTACCTACCGGAGATGACCCCTAAAAATGTATGAAGACATTGACGACAATGGTGGTATGTGAAGATATTCATATTGAAGACTATGACATGAGAAGACATTGAGTGAAGACTATGGAGCGCGAAGACTATGTCGTTTCGTTGTTTCCTTTTTCTTCTTTGTTGAGTCATAGGAACCACCGTACTGTTAAGTGGGGTCCAAGTGAACAAAGTCAGAATGACTGAAGTGATGCTCAACCCAAATCTATGTCTTCGAGCGAAGACAATGAGAGCAAATCTTATCCAGAGCTGGATGAGTCAGCTTTGCTTGTAGCCCAAGTAAAGTTGCCGTGTGTGTTTGAAATCTGACCGTTGGAACACGTGTCAGTTCCTTAGTGACCCAGGGTCATTTCGGACATATCAGGTCGGGTTGCCCAGTGGCTATAAATAGCCGACCCCCTACACCATAAATTGGTGGCTACTCAGAGTTAGTGCATGGCTTCTGTCGTTTGAGAGCAACCCACCTCAAAGCCTTTGAGAGAGAGAAATCCTTGCGAGGACAAAGCCCAAACACCCAGAGCCAAAGAGTGTTAGGCATCACTAAAGTCTTTCTGTCTACGTGACCTGAAGACTTATTACACTTGAGGACTGTGAATCCTCCAGCCGGTTAGGCGTCGCGTTCTGAGCATCCAAGAGTCATTGTGGATCGCCGGTGAACGAAGTCTGTGAAGGTTCGGAAGTCTACCTTGAAGACTTACCAGAGTGATTGGGCGAGGACTGTGTGTCCTTAGCTAAAGGGGAATAAGGTGAAGACGTGGTCTTTTGAGTTGAATCTCAACCTCCCTAACCAGACGTACAGTTGTCACAACAACTGGAACTGGTCCAACAAATCCTGTGTCTTCAACAAGTGACTGGTTCTATCCTCTCCCTCCCTTTATGTAGAGTTTGTCTTTGTGAAGTCATTGCCTATTTGTCGTACCTGTTTGACTTCATTGCTTGACTACTATCGTTGGTTGGCTTCATACTATCTTCCATCCTGATCCTTACTACTAAGCTGCTATTAGTCTTTGTACTTTCACATTACTGCATACTTGACTATGGTTTGCTTGTTGTAGTTTATCTTCCGCTGCATATCAATTAGGTCATTTCTATTGTTTGTCTTCGAAACTTCCACGTTTTGAAGACTTTCATAAAAATCGCCTATTCACCCCCCATCTAGTCGACAACTAGCACTTCCAAGTTTGGGGGTGACAAGTAGTACTAAAAAGTAGTTTAGTCCCCAACTTAGCCCATAAACATCTCCAAAAGTGGCTAAGAAATTTAGTATCACGATCTGAAAAAATAGTATTTGGCACACCATGCAAGCGAATAATTTCACGGAAGAACAAATCAGCAACATTAACAGCATCATCGCTTTTATGACATGGTATAAAGTATGCCATTTTTGAGAATATATCCACGACAACAAATATGCTATCCCTCCCCTTCTTTGTTCGAGGTAAACCTAAAACAAAGTCCATAGATATATCCTCCCAAGGAACACTAGGTACAGGCAAAGGCATATATAAACCATGAGGATTGAGTTGTGACTTAGCTTTTTGACATGTAGTGCAGCGAGCAACAAAGCGCTCAACATCCCGTCTCATCTTTGGGCAAAAGAAATGTGTAGCAAGTACGTCCTCCGTCTTCTTCACGCCAAAGTGTCCCATTAGTCCTCCTCCACGCGCCTCCTGCAACAACAAAATACCAACGGAGCTAGCTGGAATGCATAGCTTGTTAGCACGGAACACAAATCCATCATTAACGACGAACTTGTTCCATGTTCTTCCTTCTTTACAATTCTGCAATACATCTTTAAAATCAGCATCATGCACATATTGATCTTTGATGGTCTCCAAACCAAATATTTTGAAGTCAAGTTGTGAAAGCATAGTATAGCAACGAGACAATGCATAAGCAATAACATTTTCTTTACCCTTCTTGTGTTTAATGACATAAGGGAAAGTCTCAATGAATTCAACCCATTTAGCATGTCTATGATTCAGTTTAGCTTGACTTTTAATATGTTTCAAAGATTCATGATCAGAATGTATACCAAATTCTTTGGGACATAAATAATGCTGCCATGTTTCTAAAGTCCGAACAAGAGCATATAATTCTTTATCATGAGTAGAATAATTCAGACTAGGCCCACTCAATTTTTCAGAAAAGTATGCAACAGGTTTGCCATCTTGTAATAACACACCTCCTAATCCAATTCCACTAGCATCACATTCAAGCTCAAATGTCTTATTAAAATCAGGAAGTTCGAGTAAAGGAGCATGTGTCAACTTATCTTTCAACACCGTGAAGGCTTCTTCCTGTGCGGTACCCCAAACAAAAGGCACATCCTTCTTTGTAAGCTCATTGAGAGGTGCAGCAATGGTGCTGAAATCTCTCAGAAAACGCCTATAGAATCCAGCGAGGCCAAGATAACTCCTCACTTGTGTGACCGTTTTGGGCTGCGGCCAACTCTCAATAGCTTCAATCTTGCCTTTATAACCTTCAATTCCCTATGGAGTAACAACATAGCCAAGAAAAGACACTCGGTCGGTGCAAAAGGTGCACTTCCCAAGGTTACCAAACAAACGTGCATCGCGTAGAGCAATAAAAACAACACGTAAATGTTCCAAATGTTCCTCCAAAGATCTGCTATAAATCAATATGTCATCAAAGTAAACTACCACAAATCGTCCAATGAAAGCACGTAAAACTTCGTTCATTAATCTCATGAAAGTACTAGGTGCATTAGTTAACCCAAAAGGCATGACTAACCACTCATATAATCCAAACTTAGTTTTAAATGTTGTTTTCCATTCATCCCCCAATATAATACGAATTTGATGGTATCCACTACGCAAATCAATTCATCAAGCATATCATCTAGCCTAGGAATAGGATGATGATAACGAATAGTAATATTATTAATGCCTCTACAATCAACACACATACGCGATGTACCATCCTTTTTCGGCACTAGAATAATAGGAACAACACAAGAACTAAGGGATTCGCGTATATAACCTTTGTCGAGAAGCTCTTGTACTTGACGCATAATCTCCTTCGTCTCCTCTGGATTGGTACGTTATGGCGCACGGTTTGGCAGTGAAGCACCGGGAATTAAGTCAATCTGATGCTCAATCCCTCGGATAGGCGGTAATCCCGGTGGCACGTCTTGTGTGCAGACGTCAGCGAACTCCTGCAAAATGTTAGTGACAGCAGGAGGCAAAGAGGAAGACACGTCCTCGAATGAAAATAATGCCTCTTTGCACAGCATAGCAAACAGATTTGCTGAAATCTACCTCATCAATATCAGATTTGGTGGCAAATAAACATGCACTTTTCAATTTAATTTCAGAAGCAACACTAGATGGTTTATTATTAGGCTTCATTTGTTGCTCAAATTCTTTTGCCACAATCTGATTTTCACTCTTATTCTTCTCCTGTTTTGCTTTATTAGCTCTATTAATATCATCTTTCAAAATGGAATCAGGAGTCATAGGAAGCAAAGTAATATTTTTATCCGTATGAACAAGAGTATACTGATTGTTTCTACCATGGTGTACAGAATATTTACCAAATTGCCATGGTCGACCAAGTAATAAGGAACATGCTTGCATAGGTACCACATCACAATCAACATAATCAGCATATGTAGAGATACTAAAATGCACACAAACAGTACGTGTTACCTTAACCTTGCCGCTGTTGTTGAACCATTGGATGTAGTAAGGATGTGGATGTGGTCTTGTGGTGAGAGATAGCTTCTCCACTATCTCCATGCTAGCCAAGTTGTTGCAGCTCCCTCCGTCTATGATGACGCGCACAGAACGTTCCTTCACAACTCCCTTTGTATGGAACAAATTATGCCTCTGATTTTGCTCAGCTTGTGTGACCTGCACACTCAAAACACGTTGAGCAACTAAACATTCATACCTGTCAGCGTCTTCAGGAGCCATGTATTGCATCTGATGATCAGAATCATCTCCACCGTGTTCTTCACGTGTAATAAGAGCCAAAGTCTCCTCATCATAGTCACTAGCGGACTCGTACCCACCATCCTCAGTAGCAATCATCACACGCTGAGATTTGCATTGTCTCGCAAAATGATCTCTTCCCTTACAACAACGACAAATAATATAACTTGTGTGCTTGGTTGATGCCATGGAAGAAGAAGAGCTCTGTGCAGGCCCGATAGGTGCGCTCTTGGCAGATAGCGGTGGTTGTGCCTGCTTTCTTGTATCACGGTTGGAGGTGGCACCTGATGGAGGTGCCGGTGCAGTGGAAGTAGAAGATGCACGCGGTGTCCATGATGAAGGTCGACCTGCAGAAAAGTTAGTTCGCGCCAATGCTTGTCGATCCTGCACTTCACGTTCAGCTTTACAAGCAAGATGGAATAAACGAGTGATATTAGTATACTCCTTATAGTCTAGAATGGTCTGAATCTCTCTATTTAATCCACCCATAAAATGTGCAAGCATAGCTTCATTCTCCTCAACAATACAATCATGCCAATTTGTAATTCCTGATAATATTCTTCTACAGATTTTTTTCCTTGTCTTAGACGCTGCAATTTTTGAAGCAATTCACGTTGATAATATGGTGGAACCCAACGAGTACACATAGCAGTTTTCAAAGCAGCCCAAGTAGCTGGAATAGGATATAATCTACAATGTTCAGACCACCATACACATGCAAAACTAGTGAAAGCAGCAACCCGTCTCTCCTCGGGATATTGTAAACATGTAAAACGTTGTTCAGTTTCTAACTCCGAAGTCAGATATATATCAGGTACATATCTACCCTCAAATGGTGGAATATTCAATTTCAGTTTAGGAATATTGTCATTATCTCATACCTGAGGTGGTGGATATGTGGTATATGGCTGCGGTGATGACGTTGGTGGTAGATGGCAGCGGTGATGACGATGGTGGTATATGGCAGCGGTGATGATGATGGTGGTATATGGCAACGGTGACGATGATGGTGGGTATATGGTAGCGGTGACGATGATGAAGCGGCGGTGGCGTGACAACTTGTGAACAGAACTCGAAACTCTGAAGGACTAGACACTAAGACCAGCAACTAGACATGACGATGCAACCGCAAATTCAACAATGCAAAACCCTAAAAAGATTATGCAAAGGCTCGGAATGGTTCGGATATGAGGAACTAACCCTCATTTTTTTTGGCTTTTTCGTGGACTATAGGTATGAAGAACAGACTCGATCTAAACTACAAAAACTGTAAAATCTCACCGAGCAACCTGGAAATCTGATACCACTTGATAGAGGCAAAGGTGTCCCGTCTTTCGATGAGATGGTGGCTATCATTTTCTGTGGGAGTCGACCTTGACGATCCGACTACGAACGTATGGGACGTCGCGCCTTAGCAATCGCTAAACCAACTTCCGAGGGGTTATTGACCACGCCGGAGCACGACCAACCTGACCACGAGGGCCTGTTTTCCTGCGAACAAACGAAGAACAAGCAAGAAACTGAGATTGCAATCTGGATATTGTGAATATAAGAGCAAAGCTTTATTAATGAAGGTGGGGTTCTGTGACGCCTTTGTCTGGTCATTGAACACAAACGAAGTACGCGAAGTTGCAGCTATGGCAAACTTTAATCTAAACAAAACCCAAAGTCTAAACGACGCCCAAAGGGCTGTATATATGGAGGAAGAGGGGGGAATTTCGTGGCCCTTGAGTAAGGGGTCCGAAACCAACCCTATCCCTTGTTTCCCCACACACACGGACTCTAAAAACAGCGTATACTCAAGTATTTTGAAAATACATGGGCCTGGCCCAATAATAAGGTGACGCAACACCTAGAATAGCCTCTGGACGAAAGTTATGAAGTAGCATCTTTTATATTTCGTCCAAGGCTTCATGCACTCATTATGGTGGCTTCAACGTCCTGAAATCATCACTTGTAACTCCGTTCTTGTTCCCCTTACGCATGCCATCATCTCCATGCTTGTTCTTGCTCCAATGTTCATCCTTCTCCAAGCTAGGACCTTCATTTATAAGCAAAACAAATGTATCCAATTTAGGCAGCATCATATTCCCATGAACATTAGAAATATTACCAAGAAATGAAAGTACCTGGTAATTTAATTGGCGTGCGCAAGCTCTAGTAATTGGTCCAGTATGTATAGCAGCAGGGGCTGTGGGTGTAACAATGGTATTGATGTCCTCATCAGGAGCTATCATTTCCACATATATATTGACCAATGCCAGGAATGCCCTTTTGTTCTTGGCTTTCACACGCATGAGTTACAGCAAACCATCCGGCGAAAACAACGAGAATAAGGCATATAGCCGCTGGATTTTTTCAATTTACAACCAAATGAGATTGCCCGGATCATAGAGCATCTGCAGAAAGGTACGTTTGTCCCTACCTGGGGGGCTAATGTCTATAGGCAACATAATCTCTCGAATTTCCTTCAAAAGGAAGTGCCAATGGGTTCAGAAACTTGTTCGAAAAACAGCGGCGAATAATGTTCTTTGACTTTCAGGGCCAAAATGTCATGCTTAAGGCCGAATTTGAGGGAACTCCAGGCATCCTGGCACAAGCAGGGTGTATTTTCTGGATTCGCATGCTCACCACGAGCCGTTGAGTAATTCTGGATCTGACACGGACTCCGAATGACAAAGTTATGACCATTTTAGTGAACATAGGTCCATTCTATGGCAGCTCGTTAAAGTACTTCATTTTCCCATGACCCTTTTTGCCTGACCGCCCTGAAATTTCTTATCCTCTATATTGGAGATATTGTTTCCACATATATATTGACCGATGCTAGGAATGCCCTTTTGTTCTTGGCTTTCACGCGCATGAGTTACAGCAAGCCATCCGGCGAAAATAAGGAGAATAAGGCATATAGCCGTTGGATTTTTTTTAGTTTGCGACCAAATGAGATTGCCGGGTCATAGAGCATTTGCAGAAAGATACGTTTGTCCCTACCAGGGGGGCTAATGTCGATAAGCAACATAAACTCTCGAATTTCCTTCAAAAGGAAGTGCCAATGGGTTCAGAAACTTGTCCGAAAACACGGCGACTGATGTTCTTTGACTATCAGGGCCAAAAAGTCCTGCTTAAGGGCGATTTGAGGGTACTCCAGGCCTCTTGGCGCAAGCACAGAGTATTTTCTGGATTCGCACGCTCACCGCGAGCAGTTTGAGTACTTGTGGATCCGACACTGACTCCGAATGACAAAGTTATGACCGTTTTAGTGAACATCGGTCCATTCTATGGCAGTCCCTGAAAGTACTTCATTTTCCTGTGACCCTTTTTGCCTGACCGCCCTGAAATTTCTTGTCCTATATATTGGAGATATTGTTTCCACATATATATAGACCGATGCCATGAATGGCCTTTTGTTCTTTGCTTTCACGCACATGACTTACAGCATGCCATCCGGCGACAATAAGGAGAATAAGGCATATAGCCGCTGGATTTTCTTCAATTTACGGCCAAATGAGATTGTGCGGATCATAGAGCATTTGCAGAAAGGTACGTTTGTCCCTACCAGGGGGGTAATGTCTATAAGCAACATAATCTCTCGATTTTCCTTCAAACGAAAGTGCCAATGGGTTCAGAAACTTGTCCGAAAAACAACGACGAATGATGTTCTTTGACTTTGGCCAAAAAGTCTTTCTTAATGCCGAAGTTGTGAGTATTCTGGGCGTCCTGTCTCAATCGGGGAGTATTTTCTGGATTTGCACGCTCGTCGCAAGTAGTTTGAGTACTTGTGGGTCGGACACGGACTCCGAATGACAAAGTTATGACTGTTTTAGTGAACATCTGTCCATTCTATGTCAGTCCTTGAAAGTACTTCATTTTCCCATGCGCTTTTTGCCTGACCGCCCCGAAATTTCTTGTCCTCTATAGTGGAGATATCATTTCCACATATATATTGGCCGATGCCAGGAATGCCCTTTTATTCTTTGCTCTCACGTGCATGAGTAACAGCAAGCCATCCGGCGAAAACAAGGAGAATAAGGCATATAACAGCTGGATTTTTTCAATTTACAACCAAATGAGGTTGCCCGGATCATAGAGCATCTGCAGAAACGTACGTTTGTCCCTACCAGTGGGGCTAATGTCTATAAGCAACACAATCTCTCGAATTTCCTTCAAAAGGAAGTGCCAATGGGTTCATAAACTTGTCCGAAAAACAGCGGCGAATAATTTTCTTTGACCTTTAGGGCCAAAAATTCCTTCTTAAGGCCGAATTTGAGGGTACTCCGGGCCTCCTGGCACAAACAGGGAGTATTTTCTGGATTCGCTCGCTCGCCGCGATCAGCTTGAGTACTTGTGGATCCGACACGGACTCTGAATGACAAAGTTATGACCGTTTTAGTGAACATCGGTCCATTCTATGGCAGTCCCCTAAAGTACTTCATTTTCCCGTGACCCTTTCTACCTGATTGCCCTAAAATTTCTTGTCCCCTATAGTGGAGATATTGTTTTGACATATATATTGACCGATGCCATGAATACCCTTTTGTTCTTGGCTTTCACGTGCATGAGTTACAGCATGCCATCCTGCGAAAACAAGGAGAATAAGGCATATGGCCGCTGGATTTTTTCAATTTACCACCAAATGAGATTGCTCGGATCATAGAGCATCTGCAGAAAGGTACATTTGTCCCTACCAGGGGGGCTAATGTCTATAAGCAACACGATCTCTCGAATTTCCTTCAAAAGAAAGTGCCAATGGAATCAGAAATTTGTCCAAAAAACAACGGCGAATGATGTTCTTTGACTTTCAGGGCCAAAAAGTCCTGCTTAATGCCGAATTTGAGGGTACTCCAGGCCTCCTGGCGCAAGCAGTGAGTATTTTCTGGATTAGCACGCTTGCCATGAGCTGTTTGAGTACTTGTGGATCTGACACGGACTCCGAATGGCAAAGTTATTATCGTTTTAGTGAACATCGGTCCATTCTATGGCAGTCCCTGAAAGTACTTCATTTTCTCGTGACCCTTTTTGCCCGACCGCCCCGAAATTTCTTGTCCTCTATAGTGGATATATTGTTTCCACATATATATTGACCGATGCCAGGAATGCCCTTTTGTTCTTGGCTTTCACATGCATGAGTTACGGCATGCCATCCGGCGAAACCAAGGAGAATAAGGCATATTCACTAGTAGAAAAGGGGGAAATGGTCCAGGCCGGGCCAGCCCATTAGTCCCGGTTCAATCCAGAACCAGGACCAATGGGGGCATTGGACCCGGTTCGTGAGCCCCCGGGGCCGGCTAGGCCACGTGGGCCATTGGTCCCGGTTCGACTGGACCTATTGGTCCCGGTTGGCAGGACGAACTGGGACCAATGGGCCTCGCTCCTGGCCCACCACCATTGGTCCCAGTTGGTGGCTTGAACCGGGACCAAAGGCTGCCCTTTAGTCCCGGTTCGAGCCACGAACCAGGCCCAATTAGTTGCCTATATATACCCCTCGCCCGCGAGCAGAGCACTCCCAGTGCTTTGTTTTTCGTGGCCGGCGAGGGGAGAGCTTTGTGGTTCTCTAGCTCATCTCCTATGCACACGAGGTGTTCGATGGAATGCCCGAGCCACACTATTTAAGCTTTCTCCTCCCCAAGCTCGACGATGGAATTCTTACTTGTATGTTTATATAGATACTTGTATAATTTTCTTACTTTTATTATTGCATCTTATATAGTGCGATGGTTTTGGTATCCGCCCCCGTCGGCCCTCGTCCTGTCTATGATTCGGATGTGGTATATATTATCTTTTCATAACTATTGGTTCATTTATTGTTTATGACAATTATGCCGACCAACATGACATAGATTTTATTTATCTAGGAGGTTGTTGAACTGGAAATTCCAACCGACCCTATTGTCGAGAGGTTAAATTTAGTTGAAGAAGAAAACAATTTGTTGAAGGAAAAAATTAGAAAAATGGAGGAGGAGAAGATGATATTGGAGTTGCATGTTGCGGATGTCGTCGATGATCACAAGATCAAGATGGATGCAATGCGCTTGAAGATTAGAAAGATTAGAAAATATGCCATTCATACCGAGGCTTGGTATCATTATGCCGTTGGATCAGTTGTTACATTGGTTGCGATTATGATCGCATTTGTTTTCGCATTGAAATGTTTTACATAGTTTCAGTGTATGGTTTAATTAATTTAGATGCTCTGCAGAGCTTTATGTTGTTAGATGAGAACTATGTATGTACTTTGGTTTTAATGTGATGATGAACTTCTATTAATTTGATCACTTAATTATCTATTGATGATGTTCTGTAATTATTTTTGACACACTTAATTATATATAATGCACGCAGATGAACCGGCAATGGATGTACGGTTCAAGACACACCTCCGAGTACATTAAGGGCGTGCATGATTTTCTCGAAGTGGCTGAGGCAAACAAGCAGAATGGTTTTATGTATTGTCCATGCCCTATATGTGGGAATACGAAGTCTTACTCTGACCAGAAAATCCTCCACACCCACCTGCTTTACAAGGGTTTCATGCCACACTATAATGTTTGGACGAGGCACGGAGAAATAGGGGTTATGATGGAAGACTGCGAAGAAGAAGCGTACGATGACAACTATGTGCCCCCTGAATATGGTGATGCTACTGAACATCAAGAGGAACCAGACGATGTGCACGATGATGCTGCAACGGGCGAAGCTGCTGAAGATCAAGAGGAACCAGACGATGTGCCCGATGATGATGATCTCCGCCGGGTCATTGTCGATGCAAGGACGCAATGCGAAAGTCAAAAGGAGAAGCTGAAGTTCGATCGCATGTTAGAGGACCACAAAAAGGGTTGTACCCCAATTGCGAAGATGGCAAGACAAAGCTCGGTACTGTACTGGAATTGCTGCAGTGGAAGGCAGAGAATGCTGTGCCTGACAAAGGATTTGAGAAGCTACTGAAAATATTGAAGAAGAAGCTTCCAAAGGATAATGAATTGCCCGACAGTACATACGCAGCAAAGAAGGTCGTATGCCCTCTAGGATTGGAGGTGCAGAAGATACATGTATGCCCTAATGACTGCATCCTCTACCGTGGTGCGTATAAGGATCTGAACGCATGCCCGGTATGCGGTGCATTACGGTATAAGATCAGACGAGATGACCCTGGTGATGTTGACGGCGAGCCCCCCAGGAAGAGGGTTCCTGCGAAGGTGATGTGGTATGCTCCTATAATACTACGGTTGAAACGTCTGTTCAAAAACGGAGAGCATGCCAAGTCGATGCGATGGCACAGTGAGGACCGTAAGAAAGACGGGAAGTTGAGAGCACCCGCTGATGGGTCGCAGTGGAGAAAAATCGAGAGAAAGTACTGGGATGAGTTTGCAAGTGAGCCAAGGAACGTATGGTTTGCTTTAAGCGCGGATGGCATTAATCCTTTCGGGGAGTAGAGAAGCAATCATAGCACCTGGCCCGTGACTCTATGTATGTATAACCTTCCTCCTTGGATGTGCATGAAGCGGAAGTTCATTATGATGCCAGTTCTCATCCAAGGCCCTAAGCAACCCGGTAACGACATTGATGTGTACCTAAGGCCATTAGTTGAAGAATTTTTATAGCTGTGGAATGGAAACGGTGTATGTACGTGGGATGAGCACAAACAGGAGGAATTTAACCTAAAGGCGTTGTTGTTCGTGACCATCAACGATTGGCCCGCTCTCAGTAACCTTTCAGGACAAACAAACAAGGGATACCACTCATGCACGCACTGTTTACTTGACACCGATAGTATATACCTGGCAAGCTACAGGAAGAATGTATACCTGGGCCATCGTCGATTTCTTCCGACCAACCATCAATGTCAAAAGAAAGGCAAGCATTTCAAAGGCGAGGCAGATCACCGGAAGAAGCCCGCCATGCGTACCGGTGATCACGTACTTGCTATGGTCAATGATTTACACATAATCTTTGGAAAGGGTCCCGACGGACTGGCTGTTCTGAGTGACGCTGGGGGACACACACCCATGTGGAAGAAGAAATCTATATTTTGGGACCTGCCCTACTGGAAAGACCTAGAGGTCCGCTCTTCGGTCGACGTGATGCACGTGACGAAGAACCTTTGCGTGAACCTGCTAGGCTTCTTGGGCGTGTATGGGAAGACAAAAGATACAGCTGAGGCACGGGAGGACCTGCAACGTTTGCACGAAAAAGACGGCATGCCTCCAAAGCAGTATGAAGGTCTTGCCAGCTATGCTCTTACCAAAGAAGAGAAAGAAATCTTCTTTGAATGCCTGCTTAGTATGAAGGTCCCGACTGGCTTCTCATCGAATATAAAAGGAAAAATAAATATGGCAGAGAAAAAGTTTCAGAACCTAAAGTCTCATGACTGCATGTGATTATGATGCAACTGCTTCCGGTTGCATTGAGGGGGCTTCTACCGGAAAACGTCCGATTAGCCATTGTGAAGCTATGTGCATTCCTCAATGCAATCTCTCAGAAGGTGATCGATCCAGAAATCATACCAAGGCTAAGGAGTGATGTGGTGCAATGTCTTGTCAGTTTCGAGCTGGTGTTCCCACCATCCTTCTTCAATATCATGACGCACGTCCTAGTTCATCTAGTTGACGAGATTGTCATTCTGGGCCCCGTATTTCTACACAATATGTACCCCTTTGAGAGGTTCATGGGAGTCCTAAAGAAATATGTCTGTAACCGCACTAGGCCAGAAGGAAGCATCTCCATGGGCCATCAAACAGAGGATGTCATCGGGTTTTGTGTTGACTTCATTCCTGGCCTTAAGAAGATAGGTCTCCCTAAATCGCGGTATGAGGGGAGACTGACTGGAAAAGGCACGCTTGGAAGGGACTCAATAATATGCAGGGACGGATATTCTTGGTCTTAAGCACACTACACAGTTCTACAGAACTCTACCTTGGTGACCCCGTATGTCGATGAACACAAGAACAGTCTGCGCTCCAAACACCCGGAGCAGTGCGACGACTGGATTACATGTGAACACATCAGGACTTTCAGCAGTTGGTTGGAAGCACGTATCAGAGGTGACAACACTGTTTGTGATGAGTTGTACTTGTTGTCTAGGGGGCCATCTTTGACTGTATTGATTTGGAAAGGATACGAGATAAATGGGAATACATTTTACACGATTGACCAAGATCAAAAGAGCACCAACCAAAACAGCGGTGTCCGCTTTGATGCAACAACCGAGAGGGGAAAGGACACATATTACGGTTACATAGTGGACATATGGGAACTTGACTACGGACATGATTTTAAGATCCCTTGTTCAAGTGCAAATGGGTCAATCTGTCAGGAGGCGGGGTACAGGAAGACCCACAGTACGGAATGACAACAGTGGATCTGAAAAATCTTGGGTACACTGACGAACCGTTCGTCCTAGCCAATGATGTGGCACAGGTTATCTATGTGAAGGACATGTCTACCAGACCGAGAAAGAGAAAAGATAAGGAAGCGAATACATCATACAATGAGCCAAAGCGCCACATAGTTCTTTCAGGAAAAAGGGACATCGTGGGAGTGGAGGGCAAGATAGACGTGTCTGAAGATTATGAAAAGTTTCATGAAATTCCTCCCTTCAAAGTCAAGGCTGACCCAGCATCCTGATAAACGATGAAGATTATCCATGGTTACGGCGCAATAAGCAAATGACACAAGCGAAGAAAAAGTGAAGACTTTCTCCCGCAACTATTATGATGATACCATGCCAACTTTGTAACTGACGAGTATGATACCATTGTCCGTTTTGTACATGCACATGCTATGTGGGTCAATTTATGATACCATGCCAACTTTCAACTTTTTCAGAGTTCATTTGAAATGCTTTAATGTCTTATGGTTCGGCCCTCGTAATAATTAAAAATAGCAACAA
>NC_057795.1:252042709-252043523 GCF_018294505.1 Triticum aestivum
AAAAAGTGTTTTCAAATTTGAAAACTAATGGCACTAACAGAAAGTTTATAATTTTCCTGAAACTAAAAGCAAAAAGAATTAAAAAATAAAGCAAAAAACAAAAGAAAATAAATAATGCAGAAAACAAAACAAAAAAACTGGAAATAAAAATAAAAATAGCAACAATAAGTAAAGAAAACAAAAAGCAAAAAAAATGCCTCCTACTGGGCCCCCACGGCCTGAATACGACATGAAACCCTACTATGGGCCAGGATTCAGGCCCGCAGTAGGCCCAGAAGGCCCATCAGACAAAGCAATAGCAAGTAGGCCCGAAAGCCTGCGGTGGAGAGGAGCTTAAGAGGGGTGCCCCTCTCAACTAGCGAGGTGGGACTAAACTTTGGCCCTGACGCGGGCAGCACAGGGGCCTTTGGTCCCGGTTGGTGGCACCAACCGGGACTAAAGGGGAGGGGGCATTGGTACCGGTTCCTGGCACCAACCGGTACCAAAGGCCGCCGTTTCCCGCCCTTTGGGCTGCCGAAAAAGAGGCCTTTGGTCCCGGTTGGTGGCACCAACCGGGACTAAAGGGTGCATTAGTCCCGGTTGGTTTCACGAACCGGGACCAATGGCTTTGCTATATAAGCAAACACTTTGCAAAAATTCAGAATCTCATCGCCAGTTGCCCCCGACGACGCCGACCCTCCTCGACGCCGCCAGGCTACTCCACCTCGCCGTCGCCGCCGCCGCCGCCAAGGCCGTCGCCTCCCCGAGCCTGCGCCGTCCTCGTCGCCGGCCTCCCCGAGACCGCGCCGTCCTCGTCGCCAGCCTCCCCGAGCCC
>NC_057795.1:252043846-252044533 GCF_018294505.1 Triticum aestivum
CCTGCCCCGTCCCGTCCCCGCGCGCCGGCGCCCTCACCGCCCCCACCGTCGCCATCGTCATCTAGCCGCCCCCACTGCGAGCCGCCGCGCCGCACCGGCTCTGTTTTTTTTCATTTTTATTAGTTTATTTTTTTGTTCAATGTATATGTGTATGTATGTGGCTATATATGCGGCTATGTTTTTTTTCATTTTTATTAGTTTAGTTTTTTTGTTCATATATATATATAATGTATATGTGTATGTATGTGGCTATGTGTATGTAGATGTTCAAAATGTATAAAAAAATTGTTCAGAGCATGTTTTTGTTCATATATGTATTTTTTGTTCATATGTGTATTAATGTTTTCATATATGCAAAAGATAGATTTTTAGAAAAGTTAGGTTTTTTTTTCTGTTCATAGATTTTTTTGGTGATATTAATTATTGTAGAATATGCAAATGTTTGTATATTCATATGAACAATGCATTAGGCAAAACCTTTGTTTTTTTTTCGAAATTTTCTATTTGAACATTTTTTTAAAAACAAGCAATACTAAAAGAATGGGAGGAAAAAGGAAAATAAGAAGATGAAGAAATGAGAAGAAGAGGAGAGGAAGAAGAGGAGAAATAAATAAGAAGAGGAAAAAAGAAGAAGAAGAAGAAGAGGAGAAGAAGAAAGGAATAGAGGAGAAGAAGAAAAATAGAAAT